>NC_012876.2:36404537-36593353 GCF_000003195.3 Sorghum bicolor | reverse complement strand
AAAAGAGAAAGGGAAGGGGGGGCCCCGACTCTCGTTGAGATACTAGCCTTTCATCGTGAATCTAACTTCTCCCTGCGACGTGTTTCTCCGTGTGAGAAGGACGAGTTGGCGTAGCTGAGGATGCTGCGAAGGCGCAGGTCCCTGCCCCTCCACCAAGGTGTGTCTCTGTGTGGCGGCGTGTTTCTCCTATCCTGGTGGCGGTCGACGCTCCCCTCCCGCAACGGTCCTTGCCGGCAGGCAGAGGTCGGGGCGCAGCTGGCACGGCCGTGGTGCCATAGGGGCGCCCTGTAGATGGATCAGATTCTTGGGGGCGGCGTCGGCGCCGACGTCCGCACCGCCATCAACGTACTACCCAAGGGCACTCCGTTTCCCCCCCCCTGCGGCTGATGTTTTGCCTGAAGCATCCTTTGTTGCAGCTCCCATGAATCCTGCAGCTTCTGAGCAACACTTTCCTTGCATCATCAACTGGACGGATGCCATTGCAAGGGCTGAGGATGATCTCGCACATGCTGTGATTGTGACAGTCATTGGTGATCAACCCCTCACTGAGGCAAACATGCTAGAGGCGGCGATCGCTGCCCGATTGGACGTCGCTGCAGGCTCCTTAGTCCTTCGTCGAGCCTCTGCATCAAGCTATCTACTTGTCCTACCCAACCTTAGTTTGGTGGAGCGTCTGGTTGGTCTCCGTCAGCCGCTTTGTGCCTCCAATTTCAGCTTGTTGTGCAAGAAGTGGAGCAGACTAATCGGTGCATCTGGAAAGGTTCTGCCATGGTTGATTGATGTCGAGCTTCATAACATTCCTAGCCATGTGTGGGAGACCTCAACGGTGGAACATTTGCTGAGCCCTCATGCCTAGATTCAGCAGGTGCACCAGGACACTATCAGCTTGGTGGATTTGTCAGTCTTTCGGTGCTCTGCATGGTGCTCAGACCCCAACCTATTGCTTCGTTCCAGAAAGTTGTGGGTCACTGAGCCGCCGGTCGCTGCAATGGAGGATCCTCCGGTGAAGCATGTGCTCGAGTATGACATTGACATTCGTTTCTCTGTTCGTATTCAGCCTGGTGGTTCTACTGCTAGCCCACCTCCTCCGCCCGGGGATAGCGAAGATCAGGATGCCTCTGCACGTCGACGGCGCCGGATGCGTTCCCCTTCTCCCCCACATCCATCCGGCCTGGGTCCGGCTGCTGATGGCCCTGGCGCGTCCGGCGCTGGCATGTCCAACATTGGTGGAGCTGGGCGTGGGCCTGGCCACAGGCGAAGGGACACGGCCACAACCTTTCTGGAGCCGGTCTGCGATTCCCAAGCAGCCTGTGTGGTTCCTCTAGAGCTCCCAAGCGATGAGCTCCGCTGCATTAACTCCTCTGTTGCCGATGGTGTAAAGCTGACTGATGTTTCCACCTCGAAGACGCTGGTTGGCGGAGGCCCGTCAATTGCCGTTGCCGCCGCCTTCTCTTCGGACGAGGCAGAGCGCTTTCTAATGGAAAAGGACCTGGTCCTCCCTCGGGCCGGTGGTGGGCCGAGGTCGGAGGACTATCCTGATGCTGACCCGGACCTGAAGTCTTCCTGTGGTGATGTTGAGGTGGGCTTTGGTGGGGCTACGGTGCTTCCGGCCTCACCACGCTCTCCTCTCGTCTTCCATCCGGTCGAGGCAACGGTGGAACTGGCCTCACCTCAATCTCGCTTCTCCCCCATATCGGAGTCCAACCTGCTGGTCGCCTCTCCGCTGCTGCCCGAGACACCAGCACGCGCGCCCAAGGCTGCAGTGAACCACTGCAAGTATACTCCAGGCGACGCCGTTGCCTTCACGCGTATGGGCCAGATGGACCTGTGGTGGCCTCGCCGGTCGCTGTGGAAGGAGTGCCCGCTCAGGTAGCCTCATCGCCGGTCCAGGGGGCCAACTCTTCTACTCCCATGGTGGGGGTGGGAGGCCCCTCTTCGTTGCATGACGGGGTGGCTGATTCGGCAATCCCGTCTGCAGCCGAGAGCCCGCCTCCCCTTCCTGATGCTAGGATGACCTTCATCGACAAGCTTACTCGACGTACATCAGGCCTCCTTGCTGTCCCGGTCAACAAGCGCAGAAGCAAGACACTCCCACCAGGTGCCACCCCACGGCGTAGCCGGCGCCTTGCTGGTGCGACGGTGGAATTTGACATTAACGACTTGGAAAGAAGAACAAAGAAGAAGGTAATGAGAAATCTAGAGCTCATAGAAGAGAATGAAGGTATTGACCAGCAGGCCCTTAGTGAGTATGCGAAGCTATTCCAGCATCCACTCTCTGATTTCCATATCCGGGCTCTGTCTGCTCTCTTCAACTGGTCCCTCCCTGAGGATTTTGGTGAGGGTGAGGAAGATGAGGTGCTTGCCTAAGCTTACAGGTGTACTCTTTGTGGTCGTCTTATTAATTTTTTTCATTAATGGATCCTTCTAAAATTCTGATTTGGAATGTAAGGGGCCTGAACTCTTCCTCTAGGAAAAATTCCCTGCGCTCTCTTGTTGACTCTTCTCGGTCAGATATCGTCTGTGTTCAGGAAACTAAAATTACTGGCATGACTAGAAGGGTTATTCTTTCAGCTCTAGGATCTAATTTCTCTGATTTCGCTGCTATCCCCTCTGCTGGTGCTAGTGGGGGCTCGCTGATTGCGTGAGACGTCGCATCGGTGTTTCAGGAGTTCAGAGGATTGATAATCACAGCATAACAATTCAGTTTGCGCCTGATGGTGGGCAAGCTTGGTGGCTGACATGTGTCTATGGGCCTCAAGGTAATGAGGAAAAAGTTCAATTCCTGCAGGAACTGCGTGACATTCGGGCAGCATGTCAGGGGCCATGGATGATTGCTGGTGATTTCAATCTAATATACAAGGATGAAGACAAGAACAATGCCAATCTCAACAGGGCCATGATGGGTCGATTCAGAAGGTTTATCAATGATCTTGCTCTCAAGGAGATTCCATTGCATGGCCGCAAATTTACATGGTCTAACCAACAGGATTCCCCTACTGTTGTGAAGTTGGATAGGGTTCTATGTACTGTGGACTGGGAGGACAAATTTCCTAATTGTTTGCTGCAGAGTTGGGCTTCGGAATGTTCTGACCATTGCCCTCTTTTACTTGGCCTTCGGGATAATATTCCGGGTCGTCGCAGATTTCATTTTGAATCTTTTTGGCCCAAGCTTGATGGCTTTCAGGAAGCCGTCTCTTCAGCCTGGGCCGCTATTCCTGTGGGTCGCTGCCCCTTCATAACCTTGGACAAGAAATTTAAAGCTGTAACAAAAGGATTACAGAGTTGGAGTGACAGAGTGGTTGGTCTTGTGAAGTTCCAGCTTGCTTTGGCTAGGGAAATTCTTCACCAGTTTGAGATTGCCCAAGATAACCGTCAGTTATCCCCTGGGGAGCTATGGCTTAAAAACAATCTAAAAAAGCATAGCCTTGCTCTAGCCTCCCTCCAGCGAACTATTGCTCGGCTGCGCTCAAGGATCAACTGGCTCCGTGATGGTGATGCAAATACGAAGCTCTTCCACCTTCATGCTCATCACCGGAAAAGGAAGAATTTTATTGGAAAAATTGTTGTGGGTGATCAGATTTGCACCAGCCATGAAGATAAGGCAGCAGCTATTGATGATTTTTATGAAAATCTCTTGGGTCAGTTTACGGCCAGGGAGTGCACCATAAACTCAGTTCTCTTGATCTAGCTGATCTCGAACTCCCTTTTAGTGAAGAAGAAGTATGGAACACAATTAAAAATTTACCCTCAAATAAAGCTCCCTGTCCTGATGGCTTCACGGGATGTTTTTATAAGACGTGGTCCATCATAAAGGACGATATTATGGCAGCAGTTTCTGCTGTTTGGAACAGAAAGTTTGTGAACTTTGGCATTCTCAACTCGGCGTATATCACTCTCCTCCCTAAAAAAGATGGTGCTGACCAACCTAAGGATTTTCGACCCATAAGTCTGGTGCATAGTTTCGCCAAATTAATCCAAAAAATGCTGGCAAACCGTCTCGTTGTTCAGCTGCAACAAATGGTCTCTCCTATTCAAAGTGCCTTCATTAAAGGGCTTTTCATACAAGACAATTTCATGATGGTTCAGCAGACGGCACGACTTCTTCACCAACAAAAGCAACCTCGGATTCTTCTCAAACTTGATATATCCAAGGCCTTTGACTCCGTGTCTTGGCCCTTTCTTCTAGAGGTTATGCAACAGCTAGGTTTTGGGCAGATTTGGAGAGACATCATCAGCGGGCTGCTCTCCACGTCTTCCACCCAAATTATTGTTAATGGGGTGCCTGGTGATCACATCCAACACTGGCGAGGATTACGGCAAGGTGACCCCCTTTCTCCCATGCTCTTCATCTTGGTCATGGATGTTTTGGGACATATGATTACTAAAGCCGCCAATGAAGACCTTTTGTTGCCCCTGTCAACAAGAGTCTTGCAGCACCGCATTTCTATTTATGCTGATGATGTTGCTCTATTCCTTCGCCCGGAGACCTGTGATATTTCTATAGTTATGGACATCCTAAATTTATTTGGAGAGGCTTCTGGGCTGAAGACAAATTTGCAAAAAAGTAGTGTGCTGCCAATCAGATGTGGTGAGTTGGAACTTGCTACCATACAAAACTCGCTGCCCTGCCCACTCTCTGATTTCCCAAGCAAGTATTTGGGTGTGCCCCTTTCTCTAAGAAAACTAACTAAAGAACAAGTGCAGCCCATCATCGACCGCATAGCAGATCAGCTCCCTGGCTGGAAGGCTGATCTAATGACAAGGGCTGGTAGGAGAGTACAGGTTCAATCTGTTCTCACCGGAATGATTGTTTACTTGGCTATGGCCTTTGATTTTCCTCCATGGGCTATCAAAGCGGTGGACAAAATTCGACGTGGTTTTCTTTGGAGGGGTCGTAAAGATGCAAAAGGAGGACACTGTCTTGTGGCCTGGATCAAGGTTTGTCGCCCACCAGAGCTTGGAGGCCTGGGAATTTCAGAACTTAAGCTGGTCTCTCCGCATGAGATGGGCTTGGCTACAGAAAACAGAGCCTCATCGTCCTTGGGCTGCTCTCCCAATTCAGTTGCCTGACCAAGTGAGAGACTTCTTCTCTGTGGCAGTTGCTTATGAAATTGGAGACGGTGCAAATACTCTTTTCTGGTCGGACCGGTGGCTCCATGGGCAATGCATTGCTGACCTTGCACCTCGCCTTTTTGCGGCTGTTTCCAAAAGGAGGGTCAAACGGCGCTCGGTCCGGGACGCCCTCTCTTCCCAGGCTTGGATTTCAGACATTCAGGGAGCCCGTACAGTCGGTGTGTTGGTGGAATTTCTTCAATTATGTGATGTTTTGATGGACTTTCAGCTGCAGCCTGAGGTTGAGGATAGACATATATGGAGGCTCTCTTCTAATGGAATATACTCGGCTAAGTCGGCATATGATGGTTTTTTTTTTGGGTCTACTCTTTTTGGACCATGGGAAAGAAGCTGGAAATCTTGGGCTGCACCCAAGTCTCGCTTCTTTTTATGGTTGGTCGCGCACAACGCGTGCTGGACAGCTGATCGACTCGCACGTCGTGGATTGCCTCATCCTGAGTGCTGTCCTCTTTGTGACCAAGAAGAGGAGACTATTGACCATCTCCTTGTGAATTGTGTGTTTGCAAGAGAATTCTGGTTCTTTCTATTCCGACAAGTCGGTCTCCAAAACTTGTCCCCTCAATCTCCTGATCTATCCTTCCATGCTTGGTGGGATGATGCTAGCAGCATCTCCGAGGTCGGATTGAAGAGGCAAGAAGTCAATTCACTTATCATTCTTGGAGCTTGGACTATTTGGAACCATCGTAATAGTTGTGTTTTTGATGGAGCGGCCCCGAACCTTGCCAAAGCGCTCATCTTGGCTGGCGAGGAACGCCGCCTGTGGTCTATGGCTGGGGCTCGAGGGCTTTCTTTCTTGGCTGCCCTCCTCCCTGGTAGTTAGAGTGTCTAGCTCAGTCGTGGTCGTCTTATGTTTTGGTGTCTCCGGCTCGAATGTAATCCTAGAGTCTATTTGTGTGGGTGTGTGTGTGTGGGTTTGTGTGGTGTTGTATGGGCTCTTGCCCTTTATTCTCTTCTTAATATAATGAAGCGCAGCTCTCCTGCGTTTTCGAGAAAAAAAAGCTTCTTCAGTATCAAAGCTCCATTCAAACAGGTTGCCTATATTATCATAATGCAGAGCCAACTGTATTGAATAGCCTCATAATTTGTGTAAGTGGGTAAGGCTAACTTGTGCTACCTGCCAAAAGTCTTTGTTTTATGAATAGAAATCATTCGACATGGAGAGTTTTTTTTTCCGTTTCATGAACAGAAAGTTTCAGGTGCAACAAATTTTTTTTTCTGCGGCAAGACATGTTTTCTTCCGTTTTTTAAGAGATTTAAGTCAATTTCACTAAAAATGATTTTCCAGTCATATGCTTATTTGCATCAAGCATATGTTGAGTGCTAAATAGTAACCAACTAAGTTGTAAATGCTAAGTCTTATGCAGCAAAGAGCAAACTGTCTTTTGGTTGATTTCATTTGCATGTTTGAATGGTTCCATTGCAAATATTGTTGGATGTAATTAATTTGTTCCTAGCTAAAATATTTTGAACTTAATTCAGTTGACTTATTGTAAGTGCATTCGCCCCCGGTGTGGGTTTTCATAATTAATGACAATCAAATTAGGAACTAACATGTCTATCAAGTGTAATCTACAGGTGTTAGTTCATTGATGGAATCAAACAAACACATTTGGTGAATCACAGCACTCCCAAATCTTCTTCATTTGAGCGACGTTTCAACTCAAGAAGCTACCTAGTTTTATTTCTTGTTTGAGTAAGCTACCTAGTTTTATTTCTTGTTTGAGTTATAGGAAACGCCGCACTATCAAGAGGGATGCAAATTGAGTTGGTAAGATGATGATAAAGGTGCTCAGGTCAACTTAGGTTTTGCGCTTGAGAGACACACTTGCACGCACGAACTTCTAGGAAGTTTCTTCTCTGCCAGGGTGAGCCGGTAGTACCGACCCTCAGGGCCGGTGGTACCGGCAGTGCCAGTTCTTCTCCTGAGTTTTGCGAGAAAATGAACTACCGGTAGTACTGGGCTTTGACCGGTGGTACCGGCTACCGCCGGTGGTATCGGTGAAACGCCGGTAGTACCGGCAGGCCAAATTCTCGCAGAACTGCCGTTTGTGGGAATTTGCACTGTCGGTGGTACCGGCCTTCCACCGGTGGTACCGGCGCTGGCCGGTGGTACCGGCTCAAGGCTCGTAGTACCGGTAGGTCTTTTTCTCGCATCTTCCTCGGCCTTCTCACGTTTAGATCTGAGGACACCGGTGGTACCGGTGGTTGCACCGGTAGTACCGACAGGTGTTCTGTACTCAAGTATAAATAGCTCTCTCCTCTTTTCTAACCGTTGGCTTGCTTATTCTAGCTACTCCACATCTGAGAAAATAGACTCCAAGCTTTGTCTCACCCACTCTCTCTCCCTCTTGCTCCTAGACTTCTTTTCTTGAGAGATTCGAGCTAGAGAAGTGAGATTAGAGAGTTGGGAGCTTCGATCTGCAACTTGAGCACTCCGTTCCTCGTCTTGCCGGTTTGGTTTGTATTTGTTACTCTTGGGTTCTTGCAAACCTAGCCGGCTAGGCGTTCTTCGTGGTTGCCCGTGTTGATTCATCTGTGAGGGCACCCCGAAGTGTTTGTATTACCCCTTAATTCTTAGTGGAAACATCAAGCTAACCTTTGTGGTTGCTTGAGGAGGAGACCTAAGTGGTCAGACCTTCGTGGTCACCTCAACAACGGAGACGTAGGAACTCCTAAGTGGAGATTGCTGAACCTCGAGAAAAATACCTTGTCTCGCTATGGAGGTAGCTTCGACTACCCTTGTTTGTGTTCTTTGTGTTCCTCTCTCTCTTCACTTTTCAACAGGTAAACAAAGGTCGATCTACGTTGTGGAGAAGGACCTAGTTAAGGAGACTCCAACAACATCCTCTCCTACACTTAGGAAAGTGGGGTAAAACTCAGATCTGAAATCTAAGCCCTTTACACTCTAATTTCGTAGCTGTCTTAGGGAGTCGGTAGTACCAGCAGTTTGCGTCGGTAGTACTGGTTGTGTGACACCAGTAGTACCGGCCCAAACTGTCGGTGGTATCGACAGGCATTTGACTTCCGCAACTTGAGTTTTGAGTTTCAGGTTTTAGATACGCCTATTCACCCCCTCTCTAGGCCAATTAGATCCTTTCAATTGGTATCAGAGCAAGGTTCCTCGTACAAACGCTTCACCGCGTGAGGAGCAACATTGGCCAAGATGGATCCAACAACTCAACAACAAATCGTTGAGCAAATCACAGCACAGATCACAGCATCCTTGCAGCTGCAGCAGAAAGAGCAGATGAAGAAGATGCAAGAAGAGCTAGACAAGATGAAAGAACTCCTAAGTAAAAGGAATCATGAGTCGGATAGCGAAGGTGGAAATGAAGATGCTAGCAAAGGGTCAAAGACCTACAACAACACTGGGTTTGATTACAGCAGTTCAGGCAAGAATCCAATATTGCCGATGATCAATCCTGGAAAGCCACCTCCATTTGATGGTATAAGGTACACCGATTGGGCTCATAGAATGAAGTTGCATCTCATTGCCGCAAGATGCTGGAAAGTAGTGGACATTGGAGTGAATCCACCGCAAGATTCAAGTGAGTGGACTCCCGAAGATGAGAGAGACTTTCACCTTAATACAACAGCTGCTACCTTGATTCTGCAATGTCTTACTCCGGAAGACAACAACAAAGTAAATGGTATGGTAAATGCTAAGCAGATTTGGGACACCTTGAAAGTGTCATTTGAGGGAGACAAAAGTGTAAGAGTAGGAAACATTGAGCTCTTACAAAGCAAGATTGAGAACTTTTGCATACTTGAGGGAGAAACAACAAAAGTCATGTTTGATAGGTTTATGTCATTGATCAATCAAATTAGAGCACTTGGAGCAAAAACATGGGATGATAACTCTGCAGCAAGAAAGATTTGTAGAGTGTATAGATAAAGGAACAACATGCTTGCATCCATCATCATGGAGAAAGACAACTATCATACTTGACTCCTCAAGAAATGCTAGCAAAGTTGATGCACCATGAAGTCTTGGATGATGAAGCCAAAGAAGCCCTAAATCAAAGAAAGAACATAGCACTCACAGCTTCACATGGAAGTGAGTCAAGTCATTGCAACAAAGGATGTTGTGAGCATAAGCACAAAGATGATGATGATCCTGATGAAGAACAAGCTATGCTAGTGGGAAACTACAAGAACTATCTAAGAATGAAGAAAGATAAGATGAGGAGATATGGAGGAAACAAGCCATATAGAAAGAGGTTTTGCTATGAGTGTGCTGACACCGGCCATCTTGCAGCTGATTGTCCCAACAAAGGAAAGAAGTCAAGGTACAACAAGCAAAGTGACAAGAAGTACAAGGACAAGAAGAAAGGGGAAGCTCACCTCGGGCAAGAATGGCAATCGGACAGCGATAGTGATGATGATGAAAATGAGAAGAAGAGTATAGCTGCCATCGCCGTACAAGAAAGATCCTCCCCAACCAAGATCTTCACCAACATTGCCTCATCTACAGCACTTATCTCCGACACCCACTCATCGCCTAGGCTCTTTGCCAATCTCTTCGATGACGATGATGACACTCCTATATGTCTTATGGCAAAAGGAGACAAGGTTTATTCCTCCGGTGGGCCAAGTTGGGTGCTTGATAGTGGATGCACCAACCACATGACCGGAGAGAAGAACATGTTCACTTCCTTTCAACCGAATCAAATCACAAGTGAAAGGATTGTCTTTGGTGACAATAGTAAAGGAGATATCCTTGGTTTAGGTAAAATTGCAGTTTCAAATGATAATTCCATTTCGAATGTTTTGCTTTTGGATTCGTTGGGATATAATTTGTTATCCGTCTCACAACTTTGTGAGAAAGGTTACAATTGTCTCTTTACGGATAAGGGTGTGGAAGTCTCTAGAAGGTCGGATTCCTCTATTGCTTTCACGGGTCAACTAAAGGGCAAGCTCTATCTAGTTGATTTTTCAGCTAGTAGAGTGGGGTCCGAGACTTGTTTAGTGGCAAAATCTAGCATGGGCTGGCTGTGGCATCGCCGTCTAGCCCATGTTGTGATGAGGAACTTGGCCGATCTTCAAAGGGGTGAACACATCCATGGACTAACGAATGTTTCTTTTGAGAAAGATAGAATTTGCAGTGCATGTCAAGCGGGAAAACAAGTTGGAGCTAAGCATCCCGCGAAGAACATTGTGACTACATCAAGACCTCTTGAGCTACTTCACATGGACTTGTTCGGACCTAATGCTTACATAAGCATTGGAGGTAACAAATATGGTTTTGTAATTGTTGATGACTTCTCTCGCTTCACTTGGGTATTTTTTTTGAAGGACAAAAGTGAGACTCAAGGGATCTTCAATAAGTTTGCAAGACGGGCTCAAAATGAGTTTGAAGTGAAGATCAAGAAAGTGAGAAGCGACAACGGGACTGAATTTAGAAACACCAACATTGAAGCATACCTTGATGAAGAAGGCATCAAGCATGAGTTCTCGGTTGCATATACTCCACAACAAAACGGTGTGGTAGAAAGAAAGAACCGAACACTCATTGAAGCCGCGAGAGCAATGTTGGATGAATACAAGATCTCCGAAAAGGACTATTGGGCAGAAGCCGTTAACATGGCATGTCACGCCATCAATCGCTTATACCTCCACAAGTTGAGGAAGAAAACTGCCTACGAACTTCTAACCGGTAAAAAGCCTAAGGTGGATTACTTTAGAGTTTTTGGATGCAAGTGTTTCATACTTAATAAAAGATCTAAAAGCTCTAAGTTCGCACCAAAGGTTGATGAAGGATTTTTACTTGTTTATGCTACTAATCAACATGGCTATCGTGTTTTCAATGAGACCACCGGTCAAATTGAAATATCAGTAGACGTGACTTTTGATGAAAGCGATGACTCTCAAAAGGAGCAAGTCAATGCTGAAATTTTATGTAAAGAAGAGCCATCTCGCCAAGTAATCATAAAGCTTGCTACCGGTGAAGTGAAACCCGTTGAAGAAGAAGAAGACGATGCACACATGCAAATTTCTCGTGACCCAAACTTGCATCGTGGGTCAACCAATGCCCATGATGATGCTTCCACATCAAGAAGAGGTCATGACTCAAGAGAACAAGTTGGACAAGATCCACCTCAAGCACAAGAACCAAACCAAGATGGAGATCAAAACGTTCAAGATCTAGATTCTTCAATCAACCAAGACCATGAAGACGAAGATGATGGTCCCATTCAAACAAGAACAGCAGTGCCTCACCCAAGATATTTTTATGTGCCAAATATATGTCGATGACATTATATTTGGTAGTACTAATGCGGACTTCAGTGAGGAATTTAGTAGGATCATGACCAAAAGGTTCGAGATGTCCATGATGGGGGAGTTGACGTACTTCCTTGGATTTCAAATCAAGCAACTCAAGGACGGCACATTCATAAGTCAAACCAAGTACACCACCGACATGCTAAAGAAGTTTGACATGGACAAGGCCAAACCCATAAAGACACCAATGCCAACAACCGGACATCTTGACCTTGATGGAGACGGCAAGGCCATTGATCAAAAGGTATATCGCTCCATGATTGGATCTTTGCTTTACCTTTGTGCATCTAGGCCTGATATTATGCTTAGTGTGTGCATGTGTGCAAGATTTCAAGCTAGTCCGAAAGAATGCCATCTTATGGCTGTTAAGAGAATCTTTCGATATCTTGTGTTCACTCCTAATCTTGGCTTATGGTACCCAAAGGGCTCCACTTTCACTCTACTTGGCTACTCCGATTCGGACTATGCCGGTTGCAGGGTAGAGCGAAAGAGTACATTAGGGACTTGCCAATTCCTTGGTTGGTCTTTGGTGTCCTGGAGTTCTAAGAAACAAAACTCCATTGCCCTTTCCACCGCTGAAGCCGAGTATGTGGCGGCCGGTGCTTGCTGTGTCCAACTGCTTTGGATGAAGCAAACCTTGAGAGACTTTGGTTGTGAGCAAAGCAAGATTCCCCTCTTATGTGACAATGAGGGGGCAATCAAGCTAGCTGATAACCCTGTAAACCACTCTAGAACAAAGCACATAGACATTCGCCATCACTTCCTGAGAGACCACCAATCCAAAGGAGATATCGCTGTGCAACATGTGAGAACCGAATTCCAGTTAGCCGATATCTTCACTAAACCTCTAGATGAGTCAAGATTTTGTGCTTTGAGGCATGAACTAAATATCGTTGATTCTTGTAACATGGCGTGATGTCTTGCACATACTTGATTGATTAGAAAGGTCAAAACTTTTTGAGAAATTGAGTGCTATTTCAAAATCTATTTTTCACATCTCAAGCATGGACATTGTTTTGTAATGATTTGATGAAATCTGGCCATGCTTGATTTGTTTCTAAGTTTGCCACACTAAGTTCGCCTCTACGCTGATTCCCTGTCCTGCTGGTGGTACCGGCGCTCTGCCCCGGTGGTACCGGCTCCAGCCGGTGGTACCAGCCGAAGCCCGGTAGCACCGGCAGGCCAAAATCCCGTAGAACTCCGCGCACAGGTCTCTGGCTCGCCGGTGGTACCGGCCCTTGAAGCCGGTAGTACCGGCATTGCTTTTTTCTACGGTATTTAAGTAGCCCGTGGTTATTTTCTTTGCCTTATCTCTTCCCACCCGCCCGCCCCTTCTTCTCTTCTCTTCTCCCGGCGGCGGCGGTGGCTTTCTTGCCCCGATCTCTCGGCTCCTCCATCTTCTTCGCCCAATCTTTGAGGAGGACCTTGCCCCGGCCGTGAGGTACGTGTGGAGGCTCTTGGTTGACTCCAAGACCCTCGGGTTTGCATGGATTCGGCCCTTCTTTGTCACAGAACTGACCAATTTATAAGAGTTCAAGTGTAGAAACGATCGACAAGCAATCAAGTTTCCAAACTTGAGCCCATATAATCCAGGTAGTCAATTGAAATCACGAAGGACTTCAAACCAACTTGCAAGAAACCAAGATCGTAATAATTCAGCACAACACAGCGATTGTTACAAAGTCATACATTGCCGCCGAAGCGGCACCACATCGGAGTATTACGTTATTACAACACTTGTTTGAAGTAGCGGAAGCAAAATAGTTACACACACACTTTCCAAAGTTCAGTTCATAAGTTTGAGTTACTGCCAGAGTCTATATCATCCTTCCAAAAGCAACAGGTATGAGGTTGTTAGAGAACCGTGCCCAACGGTTAGTCCTCATCCCCAGCGGGATGGAGACAGGTCTTGCAGAAGCCATCATAAAAGATGTCATCTGCAACAGGTAGGAATAAACCCTGAGTACGAGAATGTACTCACCTAGACTTACCGTCTAGTAAAACATAAAAGACACCAAGGATCATGCAAGGCTAATATCAAGTGGAGCTGGTTGACTCATCGTTTACCAAAAGCTTTCATTAAAAACTAAATTATTTTGAGAGCATCATATTTATTCATCATCATCCTACCACTAGATTAGCACCTGTACTACAACACATCACTTGATTATTACAAACAATAATAACCATATCAAATTCATCATATGTTCTTTTTGCTATCATCATTATCATGAACCAAGTTCATTAGTGAATGCTACGTTTGCCGCTGCTCTGTCAAGTTCTCACTAACTGGGAGAGACGGCGATTCGAATCGAATTCCTATCCAGCTGGAGGATTATTCCTAGCACTCACCCAAGCATCCCCCGTCGGAGAGCCAATGGGTCACCTTTGGTACAACTCAGGAATCGCGGCTCCGATCAGCGCCGCACTCCCATGGCTACCACTCTGCCAGGGAGGTCAGGAATTTTAACTCACCTGCCTTTGGGCTTACGCCAATGGTCCCCCGCACACCGCACTTCCTCCGGTAGTGCGCACTTATACTTGCCGGTCTTCCGGCCTGAGTCATACTACTCGGCTTCGCGGTCGGAACGAGTTATCCGGCCAACTAAGTGTTAGGCATGCGTTCAACATGACAAGAGGACGTACAACGGTCGGTCCTTAGCTGCCACAGACGGAGTTACTACAACCTTGCAAAACTCCGCCCGGCTTAAGTCAAATTAATCAGGTTCCATCCACGATAGCACATATAGACCATCGTGATCCGACACAACCCTATATCGCGCAGGTGACAGAAAATCACCCGACTTCTACCGCTTAAAGCATGGCTAAGCTGCTACTCGATCCTAACTCTATAACCAAAGTGTGGTGAGTTATCTGGACAAGGATGGAGTAAAATGCAGCAAAGTTTTCATCACAAACCCTATACTTAATGCAGCAATAGATATAACATATTAAATAAACTTTCAAAAGTAAAGGGAGGCTTAAAATGCTCCGGGGCTTGCCTTTCACGAACGAAGCTAGCTCGTGATTTGGGCACTCAACTTCTTTTTCGGGCTCCTCGAGTCGACTTGCTGGACCTCCACCTCCTGGCTGCCCTCCTGGCCTTCGGGGTTCACTTGCAGCTCGAAGGAGGCTGTCGCGTCCGATGCACCTATTGCATGCTCGAGGAATAAGAAGGTGTACATGCTAAGAGATGAATGCTTGATAACATAATGGACTCACTGGACACTCATTTACGGAGCAATAGTTATAACAAGTTCACACAAGTCAACAAGTTAACCTAGCCCCAAAACCTATCCTGATAGACTATAACAGCAAGCAACATATAACAGAATTAGCTCAGTAAACAGATCATAACTAGTGCTAGGCAGATCCAACAAACATGAGTGAAGACATTCTGGAAAGCTTATGAAATTGTCTACAAATCATCTTTAAACATTACAGTAAGATTCATATATTAAACAAGTCATTTAAACAAAGTTCCAGGTTCTGTCCCAGAAAAACAGAGAGTACCTATTTCTGGAACCCAACTTGGAATAGTTATAACTTTTAAACTACTTGGCCAAATGACCTCAAATTTAAAGCACAGCTAGTTCAATAAGTTTACAACAACTTTGATTTAGACAAGTTTCCCAGAAAACCAAGTTATCATTAAGCAAAAGATAAATTACTCCCTTGCTGTCCAGAACAGCTTTTAACCCACTAATTAATTATATGATGACATAACCAACACATAAACCATACCAACCATATGGATTATGAGCACAAGCATATCATAAGACAACCAGAACACCAGATGATAACCCCCAAACATTTACTTAACAAGGCATTTATTAATTAATTCTAGATAGGAGCATAATTACAAGATACTAGTCAAAGTGCTCAGAAAAATCTACAAAGTGTTTATTTCATAATTTGGGGATCATGACTTATATTGTATCAAACTTCAGATTTCAGATTATTTACATGTTATGAATACCATAAACAAGTTTATTACCAAAGTAGAGCACCAGCATAAGCACCAATTATTTTATATGATTTACTCAAGGAAACAAGCTAAATCTCAAACATAAATTACATAACAAAGCTGCAGTACTCCAAAAATCATGAAATATTTATCATAGCATTCTAGTATCACACAGAGACTACCATAAAATTTTCAGAGTAAACTAAGCAGTATAACCAGAGATATGAATTTATTCATGAATAGCAAGATTAAATTCTTAATAAATATTTTCCCAAAAAACATGGTTCATTTTATATTTTTATTAAAAACTAGCCATCTCAAGGAATACCACAAAATTGGTTTCACCATTTTTGGATCACCAGAACTAGAGATATGATTTTTGCAACGGCGAAGCTCTCGGCGGCAATGGCAACGGCGTTTACGCCAGAGCGTGCGCGAGAGAGAGGAGGAGGAGAATGGACGGGCGCTGAGTGAGTGCGGGGCGCCGTGGCGTCTATGCCAACGCCGCCGACCTGACGATCAGGGCTATCGCCGGCGTACGGGCGCCATCTGGCGGACAGGTGGCGCTCTGGGCGTTCCCGACGGCGAGCTCAGCTCTGAATCGGACCTCGCGATCACCGACTGACAGAGCAACTTTGACGATGATTATCTCCCAAACAAGAGCGAATCAGGAGATGATGCAGTTAAAAAAGTTGGAGTTCCAATCGAGTTCTACAACATTGTCAACTAGAGCAAAAGCCAGATCGGCCTGGATTGAGAGATATAGAGTTTTCAAGACCGATCAAGCAAACTGGTTTCGTTCCAGGACTTAGAAAATTTCCTAAGTGTTGGAAACAGCCCCAAATCTGCCTTGTGGGTCAGTTTTGAGCTATTTGTGTTCATTTTCATGAGATGGCCATAAAACAACTTTTGTTCCTTATAAAATTTGCTACAACTTTGCTGTAGAAAGTTTTGACATGCAAATATTTTATGAAACACGTTTTAAAAGCCTAAGGAAAAGAGGTTTCTAGGGCCCAATAGCATAAGTATGACTTAAGTGATTATTTTGGAGAAGTGATCAACATCAACATTGTTCCCAAGGTTAAGTTAAGCATAGATAAACTAATTACCAAGGCATAGAGCACAAACACAAGCATGGTTCACTCAAACATAAGCATAGGAGGCCTATTTAAGCAATTTAGATCACTTATTTGCATAGAATGACATGGCTCAAGATAGATGATGATCATGATATGCTTTGAGTAGATGATGATGCTCATGCTATGCACATGATTGATGCAACCATAACACTGGGGTGTTACAGCCCTCCCCCCTTACAAAAATCTCGTCCCAATATTTGAAAGCTTACTGATTTTCGAAGAAGGTTTTGTAAACTTCTTTTAAATAATCCTCCGTCTCGCAAGTGGCATCTTCCTCCCCGTGGTTACTCCACAACACCTTGTAGAACTTAACCACACGATTACGAGTCTCCCGTTCCTTGCGATCAAGAACCGCTACGGGTTTTTCTTCATACACCAAGTCTGACTTCAACTTGATATCTCGAATTTCCACTCGTTCCTCCGGTACACGAAAGCACTTCTTCAATTGTGATACGTGGAAAACAGAGAAAATAGCTCGAAGCGCAACTGGGAATTGAACTTTGTACGCCACATTCCCTTTCTTTTCGAGAATCCGATAAGGTCCCACATAACGAGGTGCAAGCTTTCACTTGACTCCGAACCTTTGTACGCCCGTCATCAAAGACACCTTGGTATACACATGGTCACCAACTGAAAACTCAATCGGCTTCCTTCTTTTGTCGGCATAACTTTTCTGACGAGCTTGAGCAGCTTCCAGATGTTGCTGGATGGTACGGACTTTCTGCTCTACTTTGTTCACGAAATCGATACCATAATACCTTCGCTCTCCGGCTTCTACCCAATTCAACGGGGTTCGACACTTTCGACCGTACAGAGCTTCAAATGGAGCCATCTTGATACTCTCCTGATAACTATTGTTGTAGGAGAACTCAGCTAACGGCAACCGCTTAACCCAAGAACCTTTTGAAGAGAGAGCACATGCCCTCAACATGTCTTCTAGGATTTGGTTAACCCGTTCAGTTTGACCAGCCGTTTGGGGATGATAAGCAGAGCTACGGACTAAATGAGTACCAATCTGCTCATGCAGACATTCCCAAAAACGAGCAGTGAACTGTGGTCCACGATATGATACAATAGTTCAAGGCACACCATACTGATGAACAATGTGCTCGAAATACAACTCTGCATATTGATGTGGACGATAGTCAGTTCGAACTGGAATAAATCGAGCAACCTTGGTCAAACGATCTACAATCACCCAGATGGAGTCGTAACCCTTAACAGAAGTTGGGAGTCCAACGATGAAATCCATGCTGACTTCTTCCCATTTCCAACCAGGAATTGACTAGGGTTGAAGCAAACCAGCTTTCATATGAACAGCCTTCACACGACAACAATTGTTACAACGAGCGACAAAAGCAGCAATCTCCTTTTTCATCTTTGTCCACCAAAATAGAGGTTTCAAATCCTGATACATCTTGCTACTACCAGGATGGATAGACAATTTGGATGAATGAGCTTCCGACAAGATCTGATTTCGCAGCTCACGGTCTTTTGGGACCACAAGCCGATCCTTAAACCAAAGTATTCCGTTCTCATCGACTCAGAAATGCTTGGTTTCTTCTTCTTTCATTTTCCTCTTTATATGATAGATGCCTACATCTGTTTGCTGCAATTCAATAACTCGATTGTGAAGAGTACTCTCCAGAGAAATCTGGTTGAGCACAAGTGGATGCATAAGATGTGACAACAACGGGTCTTCCACTTGGATTGAGTGACAGTGCACTTTCCAACTCAAGGCATCTGCAACCACGTTCGCCTTGCCCGGATGATAGTGCACTTGTAGATTATAATCTTTAATCAACTCAAGCCACCTTCGCTGCCGCATGTTTAGTTCAGGTTGAGTGAAGATATACTTGAGGCTCTTATGATCGGTGTAGATATTACACAGATTACCCAGCAATATAATGCCTCCAGATTTTCAAAGCATGAACAACTGCTGCCAATTCTAAGTCATGAGTAGGGTAATTGACCTCTTGCTTTCGAAGTTGGCGCGAGGCATACGTGATAACGCGACCTTCCTGCATCAACACGCAGCCAAGACCGATGCCTGACGCGTCACAAAAGACATCGAAGGGCTTTTCGATATCAGGCTGAGCTAGAACAGGAGCTGATGTCAGCAATGTCCTTAACTTGTGGAATGCCTCTTCACATTCAGACGTCCACACAAACTTCTCATTTTTCTGAAGTAGCCGAGTCATAGGCTTGGATATTTTTGAGAATTCAGGAATGAATCGACGATAATATCCAGCCAGACTAAGAAAACTTCGAACCTCGTGTACCGAAGTTGGAACTTTCCAATCCAGCACTTCTTGCACCTTGGCTGGATCCACCGATATACCTTCTTCAGATAAGACATGGCCCAAGAAAGGTACTTTCTTCAGCCAAAACTCGCATTTGCTAAACTTAGCATAAAGCTGATGTTCGCGCAAACGCGACAACACTATACGCAGATGCTCTGCATGCTCCTCTTCATTGCAGGAATATACCAAGATATCATCAATGAAGACCACCACAAACTTATCCAATTCGGACATGAACACCGAATTCATGAGATACATGAAGTGAGCAGGTGCATTTGTAAGACCGAAGGACATGACGAGATACTCATACAACCCATACCTCGTCGAGAAAGCTGTCTTAGGTACATCTTCAGGACAGATCTTGATCTGATGATACCCAGATCGCAAATCGATCTTGGAGAATACCTTAGCTTTAGACAACTGATCAAACAAGATATCAATGCGAAGAATAGGGTATTTGTTCTTGATAGTTACCGCATTTAAGGGACGATAGTCCACACACATGCGCAAAGATTGATCCTTCTTCTTCACAAAGATAGCCGGACAACCCCATGGAGACGAACTAGGACGGATGAGACCCTTCTTCAACAACTCATTTAGTTGGGTCTTAAGCTCAGCTAATTCATTGGGTGGCATTCTATAAGGTCTTCTAGAGATAGGAGCGGTACCTGGGATCAACTCAATTTTGAACTCCACATCCCGATCCGGAGGAAGCCCGGGTAAATCATCAGGAAATACATCCGGAAACTCACACACCACCGGAATGTCCTAAATAGCCTTAGATGTAACTGCATTCACAGTGCTACGGATTTGAATATCACGAGGGAGTTGCACTAGAAATGCCTCCTTGGTATTCAGGTCTTTCAACATCACTACACGAGTGGTGGTGTTGATAAGAACTCCGTTGCCACTCATCCACTTCATCCCCAGAATTACATCTATGCCCACACCGGGTAGAACAACCAAGTCAGCAAGAAACTGACGGCCTCCTATTTCCAGAGTTGCCCCCAAAACCACTTGATTGGTGGAAATATCATTTCCCGCAGCACTAATACAATAACTGCCCTTATCAAGCGTAATTGCCTTGATATTATGCTTAGACACAAATTCAGAACTCACATGTAACACCCTAAAAATTTATTTTCAAATTAGTATTCAATTTGGCACAATTATGTGAATTATCTGAGAACTGTTTAGGCAAAATAACAATTTTTGGAATTATTTAAAATAAACCATAAGGTCTAGAAACATGAAATGCTGCATTCATGCTGGTGCATAATATTTTGATTGATTGTAAGACTAGGTTGTTTGGTTTAAAAATCAACTTGAAAGGAATTTATACAATTATATAGTTCTGAAAAATATAAAAGAGTTTTCTCTTATTTTTTTCCCTTCACCAAATCTGGCCCAGCCCCCAAACCCTGGCCGGCCTAAACCCCGCGCCCACCCCTGGCTTTGGGCCGTGGCGGCCCAGCACCCGCCCTTCGCCCACGACGCACGCGCGCGGCTCAGTGGCGTGGCCCGCTCCGCACGGTCAGCCCGCGCGCCCTCCCCCTCTCCCCCTCTCACTGCGCGGTGGGTCCCGCCTGTCGGCGCTCACCCTTCCCCCTCTCTCTCGCTGCACCGTGGGGTCCGCACGTCAGCGTCTCCTCCCTTCTTCTCCATCGAGCCGGGAACGCAGCTAGGGGCATTCATCCCCTCTTCAAACGCCGATTGATGGAGGCCATCAATCGGAGCTCCATCAAACCTCTTGACGCCAGGAGTTAACGCCCGCATGCGCGCCCCCTCAACGCCCCTGCTCGCCCTATTAAACCCCAGACCGAGCCCCCCCTTGCTGCCCCTAGCCACCACCGGAGCACCGTTTCGATCCCCCACCTCGGTTTCCCCTTGCTCGAGCGATCCAGAGCCCGGAGAGCGTCCCGGGAGCTTGGTTGAGACTCGCCGCGACCGTAGGCACCAATTTCATCTTTGTTTTGATCTTCTATGCCATGAATTTGAGCTCACCGTCGCCATTTTCTTCCCCAGACCGCCGCGCTCGTGGCCACACTGCTCGGAGCACCTTCGGACGCCGCGAACGTCTCCAACGGAACCGCGGTACACCTACGATGCTCCCCGTGCTTTCAATTTCGAGCTAGAGCGTTAGACCGCCGAGCCCAAGGCTCGCCGAGGCCGCGGAAATGGCGCCACCGCGGGGCCGTCGTCCCGACGTGCACCCTGCCCTCTCTTTGTGCCCTATCGTGTTCGCCTCGTCGCGCTGATCATTTCGGTAGTTTTATTTTTCGTTGGAGTGGTCGGGAACGAGTTTCCGGCGAGCTCCGAGGAGCTCACCTCGTCGGCGGCAATGGCGCCGCCGTGCTCGGCCTCGGCCAGGCGAGCACCCCGCCTCCCTACTTTCTGAGCCGCCCGATTAGATCCCAACGACCCAGATTACATACCCCTTCGGGGTTATGTAACCGGTCCACCGTGGACCCATGGGCACGGTCCACGGCAATCGGCCGGCCGGTCCACGCGCACAGTGGTGGACCGAGCCAACCCCCGCGCGCCACGTGCCCCCCTGTCGGCCATCAACGCGGTCAGCCGTGGGCCGCTGGAGTTTTTGCACTTTAACCCCCCTGTTTCAAGCAAATCAACCCGCGGTCCAATCTAGTTCAAAAGTATTTCTTTTTAATCCTGTTTTCTTTCGTTTTGAACCCTGTACTTTTAAATATTAGTGCGCGCGGTCCAGACCTCGCGGCTACTATTTTGTTAGGGTGATTAGTGAAAGGTTACGTAGTGGGACCCGGTCACACTTCCTCGGTAGAAGTGGTGTGGGCCTTGCAAACCCCGACACTAGGGAACCACGGCTTGGGGATAAAGTTGTACAATTTCTGCAGAAATCTAAAACCTGTTATAACAGCCGAGCTCTCGGTCATGAGCGACCTGGATCCTTCTTGGTTAGCGGTTACCTGGCTATACTTGGGGAATATAATAACTTTGATTAATTCTTATGTAACCAGGGTTGGTCATTCATTAAAAGTAGTAAGTCTTGGTAAATAAAATATGACCAATTAAAATGCTAACCGCTGTTAAACCGAGTCAAGCCTTTGAGCCTTCATATACCCCTATGTTATACTTGCTAAGCATGGTGCGCTTACACTTGTTTATATTTCAATGAAAATCCTGGATGGGTAACAGATGTGTGTTATGAGGAGGTCCCTGAAGATGTCCAGGACTTCTAAAGAGCTGGTGTTCACCAGTTGGTGTCCCTGTGGCAGCAAGGGCTTAGCTTTCCGCTTTATGTAATAATGTTGCCAATGAGCAAGACTATGTGAGATATTTAAGTTGAATATGCGGTGTAATAAAGTACTTTACTTTGATATATTTACAATTTGTGATAATATGTGTGTTTGGACATCCTGGGCACACATATTTGAGTACTTGGTTTTGTTATCAAAACTCGGTGCGACAAATTGGTATCAAAGCTTAGCCTGACTGTAGGACGATCAGCCTAGTTAGAAATGGACGTTTTTAGGGTCTTGAGCACTTATTTTACTAATTATTTTCTTATAAAATTATTGCTTATAACCTGCCTAATATCTATTGGGAAAATTATTTTGTTCTAATCCTCATATATTTTCTTATATAGATGGCCCGTACCAAGTGGATAGCTCGAAAACGTGTCATCATGCCCAACAAGAGGACAAGGTTCACTCTAGGCAAGCGTGTTCCCCCGCATCTGGTTGAAGCACTGAGAGACATGGAGGAGGATCCACAAGAGGAACGAACCATGGATGTACCCATGGATGAGGATGCTGAGGAGGAAGTCATGATAGAGGAACTAGTTGAAGACGAGGAAACCGAAGAGGAGCCCATGGAGCAAGATGAACAAGAAGGAGCTGGTGATCCAGATGATGGAGATAGTTCTGACAGCTCTGACTCGAGCGACCATGGCAGTGGTGGTGATGATGATGGAGATAGCCAAGATCACCATGCTGCGCTTCTGGCAAAGGGATGGACAGTTGTGATCCATTTTGACTTACATGGTGACGCCTACTACCACCCGAAGCTTCTTACTCTCGCACGTCGTTTCCACACCCGGTGTACCGTACAGTACCGCACCGAGCATTGGACCCACCCCGACTACATCGGCTTTTGGGAGACTGAAGCTTACATCCAAGAAGGAAGTCGGGTGTGTCACATCCACCGTGCGATCACCGCCAGGACTACCCGTGCACCAGCTATCCGGGACGCTGCCTGGCAGGCCTTGGTGGTGAACCGCGACCGCCACTTTGCTGACATTGCATGGGAAGAAGATCGCTATCTACCCCGCCGGCGGAGTGGTTAGACAATCTGCAACATCGCTGCACCACTTGTAGCAGGGAATCCCAGGATCCGACCCACCCTGGCATGCTTGGCTCAAACCAACACGGACTTGGATCGAGTCTCAGATGAGCTAGATGCCCTGAGGAAGGCCTACCTTGAGTTGGCTGTTGAGAACTCCATGTTAAAGCAACAGCAGGGGAGTCATGTTGAAGAAGTACCACTCATCCTCGCGGAGTCACCCCCAAGGAACCACGAGGACCCCAACACCGGCACCAACCTTGACCCATAGGAGGTTTCCCCCATTTGTAATAAACACGCATAGAGATGCGAGAGTGTGTTTTTATTTCTTTTTTACTAATTGAACAATTGCTACTTCGTGAAAGCATGCTTGTAATAATGCTTAATGGATGAGTTGGATTTTTGTCATGATTGCAATGATTGTGGGCCTGTCCACAGTCATTTAGAATAGGGCTAAGGTCTAAGGATAATATGAATAAATAGTTGGGTTTTACTTATATCTTGCTGTCTACCCATGTTTTTCCTCTGAGCAGTCCGCCTTAAAAATTGTATATTCCGAGTTCTGGATGGACTAAAAATACAAAAAAATTTTGGAATAAAATAGATTTCTATATCTTTCTTTTGGCTCTAGAATCACCTCAAAATCTATTACCATTTAAGAGATAAAATTTCTACAAGGTGACCTCTCTGCGCAGTCAGAAATTGCAGAACAGTAAAAGTTGTCACTTGTTTTTACCTATGTAAACGCCAGAATTTGAGGAAGTGATCTGAACGAAAGTTATAGGAAAATTTCCAAGCTTTCCAGAAAGTTAAATTTCGCAGTGAGATGTTAAACAGAAAGAAAGATATGCTTGTTTTACTTCACTGTAGCTTTAGTGAGGACAGCAGAAAATACAGAATGCATACTACATTGTACTCACAACATATGTAATCCCATACTTGGTCAGATGGTAATAATTCCAGCATGCTATATCTCTTGGAAATTAAGTGTATTGGACATATGAAACTCATATTATGTATCTGGTACAGATGGCCAACACTAGGAGGAACAGGAGGGGTGAGGACGTGCCACCACCACCACCACCTCCTACTATGGAGCAGCTAATGATGATGCAAACACAACTGCTGCAGCAGCTGGCCCAAAACATGCAGAACAATGGAAATGGAAATGGAAATGCACCTCCTCATGTTAGGGACAAGAGAGGAGAATTCTTGAAGGGACATCCACCTGTTTTCAAACACTCCACCGACCCTCTCGAAGCGGATGACTGGCTTCGTGCGATCGAAAGACAACTGGAGATTGCACAATGTGATGACAGAGAGAAAGTGTTGTATGCAGTGGGGCAATTGCAAGGAGCTGCCCTTGATTGGTGGGAATGTTTTCGTTTTGGCCGTGCAGATGCTGACCCCATAACCTGGATGGAATTCCATAATGCTTTCCGCTCTCATCATGTCCCTGCCGGACTGATGAAACTGAAGAAGAAAGAATTTCTCTCCCTCAAGCAAGGAAGTATGTCTGTTGCTGAATATTGTGACAAGTTCATACAATTGTCACGATATGCTCCCACACAAGTGGAGAACGATGAAAAAAGGCAGGAATTATTCATGGAAGGGTTGAATGATGGGCTCCAATACCAACTGCTATCCCACACTTTTGCAAGCTTTCAGTATCTGGTGGACAAGGCCTTGGTGATTGAGAACAAACGCCGCCAGATGGAAGATAAAAAAAGGAAGTTCCAGGGACAACAGTTAGGAAACAACACGCGTACTCGTACCAATCCTCAGCAAGCTTATCCACAGCAACGCTATCAGGGTCAGTCAAGCCTGGTCAATCGTAATCAGCAGCCACAACGTGCACAACAGCAGCAGCAGCAGTACCGAGCTCCTAACCTACGTCAGCAGCCAGTTAATAATGCTCCTGTAAAAACAAATGTTCCCAATGCTCCACCAAAGAATGGTGCACCAAAAACACCAAATGCCAACAATGATAACAAATGTTACAGTTGTGGTGAGCCGGGACACTACTCCAACAGGTGCCCCAAGAAGATGGCCCAGAACAATATCAGAGGCAGGGTAAATCATGTGACAGCCGAGGCGGCACAGGAGGCACCGGACGTGATGCTCGGTATGTTTCCAGTCAACTCAAGCCCCGCTACAGTTTTATTCGATTCCGGTGCATCACATTCCTTTATTGCTCAGTCTTTTGTCAAGAAATATGATATACCCATGATTGCTATGAAAAACTCCATGATAGTTAGCTCACCTGGAGCAGAAATGCAAGCTACCCTTAGATTCCCTCTAGTGAACATCACCTTAAGGGGGGTAGAGTTTACAGTTAGCCCGATGGTTTTGAAAACTTCTAGTATTAATGTTATCTTGGGTATGGAATGGTTGAAACAGAGAAAAGCAGTTATACAATGTGATAGCAAAACAGTTTAGCTAATGACACCTTCGGGCCAGCAAATTGAGGTAGAGGTTAGCATGTCGGCTAAACAATATTACACAGTTAATCAATTGAAGGGGACATCAATAGAGGACATACGGATAGTGAATGAGTATCCGGACATATTCCCTGAGGAACTGCCAGGTATGCCACCTGACCGTGACATTGAGTTTATAATTGAACTTGTACTTGGAACTGCACCCATAGCTAAAAGACCATATAGAATGGGTGTGAATGAATTAGCAGAACTTAAGAAGCAATTAAGAGAGTTGCTAGATAAGGGTTATGTTCAACCAAGTTCCTCACCTTGGGGAGCACGAGTGTTATTCGTAGAAAAGAAAGATGGTACACAAAGAATGTGTATAGATTACAGATCACTTAATGAGGTCACAATTAAGAACAAGTATCCACTCCCTAGAATTGATGACCTGTTTGACCAGTTGAAAGGAG
The DNA here is from genome assembly GCF_000003195.3 of Sorghum bicolor. Classification (NCBI taxonomy): domain Eukaryota; kingdom Viridiplantae; phylum Streptophyta; class Magnoliopsida; order Poales; family Poaceae; genus Sorghum; species Sorghum bicolor. The sequence goes on along the minus strand of NC_012876.2, from coordinate 36,567,316 downwards.
CTTGTGTGTTTTCTAAGATAGACCTTCGGTCTGGTTATCATCAGTTAAGGAAGACGATCTGATATCCCTAAAACTGCCTTTGTGACTCGAGTACGGACTATATGAGTTTACAGTTATGTCCTTTGGGTTGACAAATGCACCTGCCTACTTAATGTATTTGATGAACAAAGTATTCATGGAATACCTTGACAAGTTTGTGCTTGCTTTCATTGATGACATACTTGTCTTCTCTAAGAATGAGATAGAACTTGAGAAACACTTGATAAAAGCTTAGAGAACATCAACTCTATGCTAAGCTTAGTAAATGTGAATTTTGGTTAAAAGAGGTATCTTTCCTTGGGCACATCATCTCTAACGGAGGGGTAGCAGTGGACCCGAAAAAGGTTCTGGATGTGTTAAGCTGGAAACCACCTAAAGATGTGAGTGAAATTAGGAGTTTCCTTGGAATGGCCGGGTACTATAGAAGATTCATTGAGGGCTTCTCAAAGCTAGCCAAACCAATGACTGCTCTGCTAGAAAAGAATGCCAGATTTATATGGACCAAAGAGTGTCAGGCCAGTTTTGAAGAGTTGAAAAAGAGACTGACTTCTGCCCCGTACTCATCTTACCTGACATCACTAAGAGTTTCTCTACCTACTGTGATGCCTCTCGGCAAGGTCTTGGTTGTGTACTCATGCAAGAGGGCAGAGTGGTGGCCTATGCCTCTAGACAGTTAAGGAAACACGAGTTGAACTACCCGACCCATGATTTGGAGTTAGCGGCCGTGGTGCACGCTCTAAAAATATGGAGACACTATCTAATCGGTCATAAATGTGAGATTTATACAGATCATAAGAGTTTAAAATATATCTTCACCCAGTCCGATTTGAACTTAAGACAATGAAGATGGTTCGAACTGATTAAGGAGTATGACCTGGAAGTACACTATCACCCGGGTAAAGCTAATGTAGTGGCAGATGCCCTGAGTAGAAAGAGTTATGTTAATATGGCTTATGTGACTCAATTACCTAGGGAGTTGTGCGAAGAGTTTGAACATCTGAACCTGAGTATAGTGGCTAACACTATGGAATTGGAGGTGGAACCCACACTAGAACGAGATATCCGTAAAGGACAACTGGAAGATGAGAAAATTAAAGATATCGCTGAACGAATAGTGATTGGTAAGGCACCAGGATTCCACATGGATGACCAGGGAACAGTATGGTTCGGTAAGAGGATTTGTGTACCCGAGATAAAGTCTATTAGAGAGGCTATTTTGAGAGAAGCTCATGACTCAGCTTATTCTATACACCCGGGTAGCACCAAAAGTTACCTCGACCTAAAAGAAAGATATTGGTGGTATGGCTTGAAAAGAGATGTAGAGAATATGCGGCTATATGTGATACATGCCAACGAGTGAAAGCAGAACATCAGAGACCAGCAGGATTACTTCAACCCATGAAAATACCTGAGTGGAAGTGGGAAGAAGTTGGAATGGACTTTATAGTGGGACTACCTCGGACACAGAAAGGATACGATTCTATCTGGGTTATTGTAGATCGATTAACCAAGGTAGCTCACTTCATCCCTGTCAAGACTACCTATTCCGCGGCAAAGTTGGCAGAATTGTACATGGAAAGGATTGTGTGTTTACATGGGGTGCCAAAGAAAATTGTTTCTGATAGAGGGACACAGTTTACATCACACTTTTGGCAAAAACTACATGAGTCCATGGATACCAAATTAAATTTTAGTTCGGCCTACCATCCTCAAACAGATGGGCAGACAAAAAGAACAAATCAGATACTAGAAGATATGTTGAGAGCTTGTGCCCTGCAGTACGGGACAAGTTGGGACAAAAGTTTGCCTTATGCAGAGTTCTCCTATAATAATAGTTATCAGAAGAGCCTCAAAATGGCACCTTTTGAGGTATTATATGGCAGGAAGTGCAGGACACCGCGATTTTGGAGTCAAACTGGGGAAAGTCAAGTTTTTGGGCCCGAGATCTTGCAAGAAGCAGAGAAACAAGTACACACAGTAAGACAGAACTTGGAAATAGCACAGTCACGACAGAAAAGTTATGCAGACACTAGGAGAAGGGATTTGGAATTTCAAATAGAAGATTATGTGTATCTCAAGGTCTCACCTATGAGAGGAGTCAAGAGATTTCATACAAAGGGGAAGTTGTCTCCTAGGTATGTGGGACCATTTAAGATCATTGCTAGGAGAGGAGAAGTCGCCTATCAGCTGGAATTACCTGAGCAACTCTCTAGTGTTCACAATGTCTTCCATGTGTCACAGCTTAAGAAATGTCTGAGAGTACCCGAAGAACAGTTACCTCTGGAAGAGCTCGATGTTCAAAAAGACCTTTCCTATAAAGAATATCCTGTAAGAATTTTGGAAACAGTAGAAAGAATCACCAGGAGCAAGGCCATAAGAATGTGCAAAGTACAGTGGAATAGGCATTCAACAGATGAAGCAACCTGGGAAAGAGAGGATGACTTAAAATCTGAGTACCCTCGTCTTTTTGAACCATCCGAATCTCGAGGACGAGATTCATCCTAAGGGGGGTAGGTTTGTAACACCCTAAAAATTTATTTTCAAATTAGTATTCAATTTGGCACAATTATGTGAATTATCTGAGAACAGTTTAGGCAAAATAACAATTTTTGGAATTATTTAAAATAAACCATAAGGTCTAGAAACATGAAATGCTGCATTCATGCTGGTGCATAATATTTTGATTGATTGTAAGACTAGGTTGTTTGGTTTAAAAATCAACTTGAAAGGAATTTATACAATTATATAGTTCTGAAAAATATAAAAGAGTTTTCTCTTATTTTTTTCCCTTCACCAAATCTGGCCCAGCCCCCAAACCCTGGCCGGCCTAAACCCCGCACCCACCCCTGGCTTTGGGCCGTGGCGGCCCAGCATCCCGCCCTTCGCCCACGACGCGCGCGCGAGGCCCAGTGGCGCGCCCCGCTCCGCACGGTCAGCCCGCGCGCCCTCCCCCTCTCCCCCTCTCACTGCACGGTGGGTCCCGCCTGTCGGCGCTCACCCTTCCCCCTCTCTCTCTCGCTGCACCGTGGGGTCCGCACGTCAGCGTCTCCCCCCTTCTTCTCCACCGAGCCGGGAACGCAACTAGGGGCATTCATCCCCTCTTCAAACGCCGATTGATGGAGGCCATCAATCGGGGCTCCATCAAACCTCTTGACGCCGGGAGTTAACGCCCGCATGCGCGCCCCCTCAACGCCCCTGCTCGCCCTATTAAACCCCAGGCCGAGCCCCCCCTTGCTGCCCCTAGCCACCACCGGAGCACGGTTTCGATCCCCCACCTCGGTTTCCCCTCGCTCGAGCGACCCAGAGCCCGGAGAGCGTCCCGGGAGCTTGGTTGAGACTCGCCGCGACCGTAGGCACCGATTTCATCTTTGTTTTGATCTTGTATGCCATGAATTTGAGCTCACCGTCGCCATTTTCTTCCCCAGACCGCCGCGCTCGTGGCCACACTGCTCGGAGCACCTTCGGACGCCGCGAACGTCTCCAACGGAACCGCGGTAGACCTACGATGCTCCCCGTGCTTTCAATTTCGAGCTAGAGCGTTAGACCGCCGAGCCCAAGGCTCGCCGAGGCCGCGGAAATGGCGCCACCGCGGGGCCGTCGTCCCGACGTGCACCCCGCCCTCTCTTTGTGCCCTATCGTGTTCGCCTCGTCGCGCTGATCATTTTGGTAGTTTTATTTTTGTTTGGAGTGGTCAGGAACGAGTTTCCGGCGAGCTCCGAGGAGCTCACCTCGTCGGCGGCAATGGCGCCGCCGTGCTCGGCCTCGGCCAGGCGAGCGCCCCGCCTCCCTACTTTCTGAGCCGCCCGATTAGATCCCAACGACCCAGATTACATACCCCTTCGGGGTTATGTAACTGGTCCACCGTGGACCCATGGGCGCGGTCCACGGCACTCGGCCGGCCGGTCCACGCGCACAGTGGTGGACCGAGCCAACCCCCGCGCGCCACGTGCCCCCCTGTCGGCCATCAACGCGGTCAGCCGCGGGCCGCTGGAGTTTTTGCACTTTAACCCCCCTGTTTCAAGTAAACAACCCGCGGTCCAATCTAGTTCAAAAGTATTTCTTTTTAATCCTGTTTTCTTTCGTTTTGAACCCTGTACTTTTAAATATTAGTGCGCGCGGTCCAGACCCGTTAGAAATTTAGTTTTTAATTCTTTTAAATTTGTTTTTAATTCAGTTTATTCACAGAAATGCCATTCAGTTTGTTTATGCATAACTTTCACGTTTTAAATCCGATTGGAGTGATTCTTTCGCTCATGTGCTCGTAGAAATGGGTAGAGTAGATTTATATACTTTTCAGTCACTGTGTCACTGTTTGGTGTACTGTTCTAATAGAACTCTATTTGTATGCATGTGATGATTGGAATGGATGCTTGATTGGTGTTTGGATCACGAATAGAAGGAGATCAGGTTGGAGTGGTTGAGGAGCAGTTTGTGGAGCTCTACCAAGAAGAAATTTTTGAGGAAGGCAAGTGTAATATAGGCTTCCTTGTACCTATGAATATTATTTAAATCATGCATATGCATGTGTCTAAATTGAAATACCTATAAGGACTTTACCTAGATAATTTTTGTACCACAAATCCTTGTTACCCATGGGAAGGTGTGCATTTATTTAAGTAGTTGCTTGCTACGCTCAAAACCCAAGTTAATAAATTAATCTGATTAAGTAGTATATGCAACGTGATAAAATATGTTCTAGTAACTTGGTTCAGGGGGCTAGAGCTTGGGTTTCAAAGTTCTAGATTCCTCTACATAAGGACTTAATCCTGAAGCGGCCACCCAGGAGGACACGTACAATCCCGAGAGTCAAATGGCTCTGACCTTAATCATATAACTAGTATGACTCTAGCAATTTAGTAGTTACCGAAAGGCGCTAGAGGGGGGTGCCTCGTGGTGTATAGATGTCACTCCTACCTTGGTGTGTACAGTGCCGCGACCACATGTGCCTCTTGAAGGAGGTCGTCTATGCACACTTTCCACTGAAACCTCGCGGCTACTATTTTGTTAGGGTGACTAGTGAAAGGTTACGTAGTGGGACCCGGTCACACTTCCTCGGTAGAAGTGGTGTGGGCCTTGCAAACCCCGACACTAGGGAACCACGGCTCGGGGGTAAAGTTGTACAATTTCTGCAGAAATCTAAAACCTGTTATAACAGCCGAGCTCTCGGTCATGAGCGACCTGGATCCTTCTTGGTTAGCGGTTACCTGGCTATACTTGGGGAATATAATAACTTTGATTAATTCTTATGTAACCAGGGTTGGTCATTCATTAAAAGTATTAAGTCTTGGTAAATAAAATATGACCAATTAAAATGCCAACCGCTGTTAAACCGAGTCAAGCCTTTGAGCCTTCATATACCCCTATGTTATACTTGCTAAGCATGGTGCACTTACACTTGTTTATATTTCAATGAAAATCCCGGATGGGTAACAGATGTGTGTTCTAAGGAGTTCCTTGAAGATGTCCAGGACTTCTAAAGAGCTGGTGTTCACCAGTTGGTGTCCCTGTGGCAGCAAGGGCTTAGCTTTCCGCTTTATGTAATAATGTTGCCAATGAGCAAGACTATGTGAGATATTTAAGTTGAATATGCGGTGTAATAAAGTACTTTACTTTGATATATTTACAATTTGTGATAATATGTGTGTTTGGACATCCTGGGCGCACATATTTGAGTACTTGGTTTTGTTATCTAAACTGGGTGCGACATCACAAAAGAATGCGATTCTCCTGAATCAAAAAGCACAAGTGCATCACGTTGGTTAACCAGAAACTTACCAACCGTGACTAACTCACCAGCAGGGATTGCTTCCACAGTTGTGTAGTGAACACGCCCCTGACGGACGTTCCCCTGATTGCCCTTCTTTGGCGGGTAAGGACAGTTGCTCTGCCAATGCCCGGTCTGATTGCAGTTCCAGCACGGACGGTTGGCAGCTGGAGTCTTGGCATAGCTAGGACCCATGTTGCCCCTAGGAAGAGCAATAGAGTACCCCTTGCGGAAACCCGTCTTCGCCTGATTCTTCTTCACCGGAGGGCGATACCGCTGGTTAGGCGTGGGAGCACGGAATGGTGGCTTAGCTGCCACTGGAGCCTTGGACTGAGATGACCCTGCCCCGGCCTCAAAAGCCCTCTTGCGAGTCTTGGTCGCAGTATACACAGTGTTATAGTTCTCTTGAGTGAGAGCATCACTGACAAACTCATTGAAAGTTGCACACTTAGTGCGGCCCATAGTCTTCAGCAACTTGGGGCCCAAACCCCGCTTGAAACTAGCAATCTTCTTCGCCTCAATGTTCACAAACTCAAGAGCATACCTAGACAAATGATTGAAAGCATGCAAATACTCCTTCAAAGTTTTGTTACCCTGGGTTAACTGCATGAACTCAGTATGCTTCATCTCCATGACACCAGGGGGAATGAAATGCCCTTTAAAAGCATCACGGAAAAGATTCCAGTCCAGCACAGTGTCAGCCGGAAGAGCTTCCCGGTACTGATTCCACCAGATGCCTGCCGGACCTTGCAGTTGATGAGCTGTATACTCTGCCTTCAAACCTTCAGTCAACCGAAGCAAGCGGAACTTTTGTTCCACCGTGTTCAGCTATTCTTCAGCTTGCAGGGGTTCTTCGGCTTCTCTGAAAGGTGGGGGCTTTGTATCCATGAAGTCCTTGAAGCTACTGTACTGGTTAGGAGCTGGCCCTTCATGTGCATTACGACCACCCTGATTCGCCATCCGATTGATGGTCTCAGTGAGCATCCTCTGATTTTCCACCATCATTTGCATTAACTCAGCAGGATTTTGTGGTGGAGGAGGAGGGGGTGGATTCATGTTTGCACGTTGTTCCGCACCTCGGGTGCCACGAGACTTCTGTAAAGACACAGTCAGTGAGTATTGATGATGACAAGATTTGCTGCAGAAGAACTTATATTTATGCCTGAAAGTATTTGAGAGAATAGCTTTACAGAAAGGCACAATAATTCAATTCCACAAAACAACATCACCAATCCAACACATGACAGAGATATCCGCAATATGCACCACAACGGAAAACATCGTCATAACATACGAACATGTTAAGGTTACACATTGGGTCCACAAAGCTATTACCGCATCACAGTACATGCCATGAGTCAAGGTCAAAGTTCCATATTACAACATGGGTACAAAAGCACCACGGCTGACTGGCATACGACAAAAGATTCTCACATAACACTACCCACTACTCCCTACACTCCAGGCTCATCGTCCGAGTCAGCGTTGAAGATCGCCTCTCCATCCTCGTCGCTAACCGGCTCAAGCTCCTCGTCCTCCATGTCCTCGTGCAGGGGTGGTGCAGCCGCTGCTGGTCCATCGACCTCCATACCATCATCATCGGCCACAATCACCTGAGGTCCCACCTCTGGATACACGGGTATAGGGCGAGGAATAGGGTGTAGCAGGTTGTTGAGACGGTGAATCTCCACAAGACCAGCCTCAATCTGATCCTGCAGATAGTTCTCCCGCTCAAGCGAATGAACTCGGTGCATCTCCCATGCCCGGCGCCTGTTTTCCGACACGCGGAGTGCAGTGTCCCTCTCACGATTGATCTGCACCAAGCGCTCCTGTATGGTCTCCCTCTCTCTAGCTAACTGACCCATCTGATCCTGTTTATGATCCCTCTCCCTAATGGCCTTCACCCACTGCTGCCTACGGTACTCCGCAATGTCTTCCCAGTCATTGCGGTCCTTCTGTGCTTGCTCTAGAAGTCTAGCTTGCTTGCGAAACTTGCGAGCATGCTTTTTAGCCTTTCGTTGCATCTCCTGAGCCTGGCGAACAGCCACCATCACCTGTGCATAGGTGTCCTCTCGCTGACTGATCAGCTTGAGCACAGCTATCATAGCACTCATAGCAGGACTAGAACTCTCAGCTCGCTCTCCCCTGCCTCGAACCAAAGCACAACCATCAGCCTGCTTCCACTCCGCTGCTGTTGGGTCAGCACGGGGAATGGAGGCCGCTGGTCCTCCCGTCAGCTCATCGCCACACCTCTGACAGATATCGAGCAGGATAGTCTGGGCTGCAACCTGAGCTGCTTCCCAAGGAGTCTGCCCATCCGAGCTACAAGTCCACCCTGTCCATGCAGGCTTGTCCCCATGTGGAGGGACAACTCCCTGCACAACAAACCACTGTATCCCTCCTGTGCTCTCCAACTCCCACCAAGAATACTGAGGTTGCTCAATATACCCGACAGACTGTGACACTCTCCAGAGCAAGGTAGGAGTGCCAAACTCGCTCAAGAAAGCATCACTGGGGCGGTGTGAAGCGGGTGCGTCCATCTGTGGAAAGGAATAGGAATACCATGGATAAAGAGGATTAGTTTAAGCAATATTTATTTAATTAAAAGGGACGACATTGTAAGGGAAGGAGTAGACAAAATGTATGTATGAATGCGACATGATGCATGCACGAACCGTACGTCCTCACCAACTTAGAAAATTAATATTCTAACGGATATACGGTGGCATACATTCGTCTCTCGATACGATAACTATCGATTTACACGTACGCTGTTAGAGTACCTGCAGAACTTCACTTCAGCCCAACAGTTCCCAATATATCACTCAAGAAAGCAGTAAACTAAGTGCACATTGCTTGGACATGCCCAACATGCACAAACAATGACACCACAGCTACCCGAGAAATTAAATGCTCCCCAATTAAGTTTCTTTCGTGGTTCCATTGTTTTTGACATGTAACCACTCCAGAAAACCACCGCGAACACTCCCCTAGACCGCCGTTTAGACGATCATGCTCTCACAGCTCACACTTACCAGAGCGTAGGTGCGACGTTGCATAATTTAAATCTAGCGACATATGTGACTAATTCACATATGAAGGCTACCTCCACCATTAGCCCACAGGGTAGCATAGTGTGGTCATCACACATCCATACCTGAGTACTGCCGGAGATGCATAAATAAAAACCCCCAAGTCAGTACTTAAATAGCCACCTATAGTCCTTATGTGGGCAAGGAAGATTCGACCACTGGCATAACTTAAATATTGATTTACACCATTTTATTTAAAAACTCTTTTTTTTAAATACACAAACGCTGCATTTATAATGCTGAACTTGCTCCGATGCCAGCTGTCACAGAACCGACCAAATTATAAGAGTTTAAGTGCAGAAACGATCGACAAGCAATCAAGTTTCCAAACTTGAGCCCATATAATCCCGGTAGTCAATTAAAATCACGAAGGACTTCAAACCAACTTGTAACAAACCAAGATCGTAATAATTCAGCACAACACAGCGATTGTTACAAAGTCATACATTGCCGTCGAAGCGGCACCACATCGGAGTATTACGTTATTACAACACTTGTTTGAAGTAGCGGAAGCAAAATAGTTACACACACTTTCCAAAGTTCAGTTCATAAGTTCGAGTTACTGCCAGAGTCTACATCATCCTTCCAAAAGCAACAGGTACGAGGTTGTTAGAGAACCGTGCCCAACGGTTAGTCCTCATCCCCAGCGGGATGGAGACAGGTCTTGCAGAAGTCGTCATAAAAGATGTCATCTGCAACAGGTGGGAATAAACCCTGAGTACGAGAATGTACTCAGCTAGACTTACCCGTCTAGTAAAATATAAAAGACATCAAGGATCATGCAAGGCTAATATCAAGTGGAGCTGGTTGACTCATCGTTTGCTAAAAGCTTTCATTAAAAACTAAATTATTTTGAGAGCATCATATTTATTCATCATCATCCTACCACTAGATTAGCACCTGTACTACAACACATCACTTGATTATTACAAACAATAATAACCATATCAAATTCATCATATGTTCTTTTTGCTATCATCATTATCATGAACCAAGTTCATTAGTGAATGCTACGTTTGCCGCTGCTCTGTCAAGTTCTCACTAACCGGGAGAGACGGCGATTTGAATCGAATTCCTATCCAGCTGGAGGGTTATTCCTAGCACTCACCCAAGCATCCCCCGTCGGAGAGCCAACGGGTCACCTTTGGTACAACTCAGGAATCGCGGCTCCGATCAACGCCGCACTCCCAGGGCTACCACTCTGCCAGGGAGGTCAGGAATTTTAACTCACCTGCCTTTGGGCTTACGCCAATGGTCCCCGCACACCGCACTTCCTCCGGTAGTGCGCACTTATACTTGCCGGTCTTCCGGCCTGAGTCATACTACTCGGCTTCGCGGTCGGAATGAGTTATCCGGCCAATTAAGTGTTAGGCATGCGTTCAACATGACAAGAGGATGTACAACGGTCGGTCCTTAGCTGCCACAGACGGAGTTACTACAACCTTGCAAAACTCCGCCCGGCTTAAGTCAAATTAATCAGGTTCCATCCACGATAGCACATATAGACCATCGTGATCCGACACAACCCTATATCGCGCAGGTGACAGGAAATCACCCGACTTCTACTGCTTAAAGCATGGCTAAGCTGCTACTCGATCCTAACTCTATAAGCAAAGTGTGGTGAGTTATCTGGACAAGGATGGAGTAAAATGCAGCAAAGGTTTCATCACAACCCCTATACTTAATGCAGCAATAGATATAACATATTAAATAAACTTTCGAAAGTAAAGGGAGGCTTAAAATGCTCCGGGGCTTGCCTTTCACGAACGAAGCTGGCTCGTGATTTGGGCACTCAACTTCTTTTTCGGGCTCCTCGAGTCCGACTTGCGGGACCTCCACCTCCTGGCTGCCCTCCTGGCCTTCGGGGTTCACTTGCAGCTCGAAGGAGGCTGTCGCGTCCGATGCACCTATTGCATGCTCGAGGAATAAGAAGGTGTACATGCTAAGAGATGAATGCTTGATAACATAATGGACTCACTGGACACTCATTTACGGAACAATAGTTATAACAAGTTCACACAAGTTAACAAGTTAACCTAGCCCCAAAACCTATCCTGATAGACTATAACAGCAAGCAACATATAACAAAATTAGCTCAGTAAACAGATCATAACTAGTGCTAGGAAGATCCAACAAACACGAGTGAAGACATTCTGGAAAGCTTATGAAATTGTCTACAAATCATCTTTAAACATTACAGCAAGATTCATACATTAAACAAGTCATTTAAACAAAGTTCCAGGTTCTGTCCCAGAAAAACAGAGAGTACCTATTTCTGGAACCCAACTTGGAACAGTTATAACTTTTAAACTACTTGGCCAAATGACCTCAAATTTAAACCAAAGCTAGTTCAATAAGCTTACAACAACTTTGATTTAGACAAGGTTCCTAGAAAACCAAGTTATCATTAAGAAAAAGTTAAACAGCTTTTAACCCACTAATTAATTATATGATGACATAACCAACACATAAACCATACTAACCATATGGCTTATGAGCACAAGCCTATCATAAGACAACCAGAACACCAGATGATAACCCCCAAACATTTACTTAACAAGGCATTTATTAATTAATTCTAGATAGGAGCATAATTACAAGATACTAGTCAAGGTGCTCAGAAAACTCTACAAAAATTACAGAAGCACAAGTATAGCATCAAAGCAGCACCATAAAAATTTCAGAGCAATTGCACATACCAAATTAAAGATATGCATTTAACATGTAACAAGGTGTTTATTTCATAAATTAGGGATCATGACTTATATTGTATCAAACAGCAGATTTCAGATTATTTACATGTTATGAATACTATAAACAAGTTTACTACCAAAGTAGAGCACCAGCATAAGCACCAATTATTTTATATAATTTACTCAAGGAAACAAGCTAAATCTCAAACATAAATTACATAACAAAGCTGCAGTACTCCAAAAATCATGAAATATTTATCATAGCATTCTAGTATCACACAGAGACTACTATAATATTTTCAGAGCAAACTAAGCAGTATAACCAGAGATATGAATTTATTCATGAATAGCAAGATTAAATTCTTAATAAATATTTTCCCAGAAAATATGGTTCATTTTATATTTTTATTAAAAACTAGCCATCTCAAGAAATACCACAAAATTGGTTTCACCATTTGTGGATCACCAGAACTAGAGATATGATTTTTGCAAGAAAGCCAAAAATCCAGATTTGAATAAAAGAAAGGGGGTGACCGTTGAGTCACTGGCAGACGGGACCCGCGCGTCAGTGACACCGAGAACAGAGGACTCCTGCGCCGGCAAATGCTCGCCGACGGTGAGCTTCTCCGGCGGATCCAAGGGCACCATCGTGCTCCTGGAGGGATTCCGCATCGAAGGAGGTAGGTGGTGCTAGGGTTTCGGCTACGGAGAGGGGTCGCCGTCGGCCATGGCGGCACGGCGGAGCTACCCCGGCTTACGCCGGCCATCTCCGACCGGTAGAGCGTCGGGGAAGGGTGCCTACAGCATCAGTGAGTCAACGCGGAGCTTTCGAATTAGGAACGCCTAACCCTAACGGCTCTGGTGAGCCTGCTCACGTGCGAGGTGCTCGTCGGCGGTGAGCACGGCGGTGCAGCGGCCGTGTTCCCGCGCGACGGTGAGGTTTCAGCCGCAATGGCGCGGCGTGAACCGATGTCAAGACCTAAGCAGAACCTAACGCTACCTAAAGAGAAGAAAGGAAACAAGGGTGGAGCAGCGGCGAGGTTCGCCGGAATCGGTGTCGCGACGGCCACGAACCCGACAACGGAGAACTTGAGAAATGCCGCTCACCTCGGGGAGATCTCGTCCAACTGATGGGTGGAGAAGATGGAGGAGCTCGAGGCGGACTTGGAGGCGCTCGGAGGTGAAGCGAGACGCAGAGGCGAGGGCGCGAAGAGCTGGCGAAGCTCTCGACGGCAATGGCGACGGCGTTTCTGCCAGAGCCAGCGCGAGAGAGAGGAGGAGGAGAATGGACGGGCGCTGAGTGAGTGCGGGGCGCCGTGGCGTCCATGCCAATGCCATCGACCTGACGAGCGGAGCCATCGTCGGTGTACGGGCGCCATCTGGCGGACAGGTGGCGCTCTGGGCGTTCCCGACGGCGAGCTCAGCTCTGAATCGGACCTCGCGATCACCGAGTGACAGAGCAACTTTGACGATGATTATCTCCCAAACCAGATCGAATCAGGAGATGATGCAGTTGACAAAGTTGGAGTTCCAATCGAGTTCTACAACATTGTCAACTAGAGAAAAAGCCAGATCGGCCTGGATTGAGAGATATAGAGTTTTCAAAACCGATCAAGCAAACTGGTTTCGTTCCAGGACTTAGAAAATTTCCTAAGTGTTGGAAACAGCCCCAAATCTGCCTTGTGGGTCAATTTTGAGCTATTTGTGTTCATTTTCATGAGATGGCCATAAAACAACTTTTGTTCCTTATAAAATTTCCTACAACTTTGCTGTAGAAAGTTTTGACATGCAAACATTTTATGAAACACTTTTTAAAAGCCTAAGGAAAAGAGGTTTCTAGGGCCCAATAGCATAAGTATGACTTAAGTGATTATTTTGGAGAAGTGATCAACATGAACATTGTTCCTAAGGTTAAGTTAAGCATAGATAAACTAATTACCAAGGCATAGAGCACAAACACAAGCATGGTTCACTCAAACATAAGCATAGGAAGCCTATTTAAGCAATTTAGATCACTTATTTGCATAGAATGACATGGCTCAAGATAGATGATGATCATGATATGCTTTGAGTAGATGATGATGCTCATGCTATGCACATGATTGATGCAACCATAACACTGGGGTGTTACATTCTTCTCCGTGATGCAAGCATGGACTCCAGGAAGTACAAGAACCCTCCCCGTGGTGCTCGCCCTAGATCTAGTGATGCCGGTGGTCGGTCTGCGGAACGGGCAGTGCGTGGCCAAGGGACTCCTTCCCGTGGTCAGGGTGCGGCTGGTGCTTCCACCGGTGATGAGGGCATTCCTGCCCCTCTTCACACCCACACCATCCTGTGTCTGCCCCTCTCTCACCAGGCCAGAGTTCGAAGCCAAGCCGTGCCTGATCGTGTGCAAGAGGAAGGACGAGCCATGGACCCCAATGTCCTTCGTCGCTCGCCTCTGCATCTCAGTGAGGTTAGTGCTCGCCGGACTCTCTCATGGCATCCTTAGTTTAATGCTCATGTCCGGAGGCCCTCTATACCCTCTGGCACTCAGCCCCGGCTTGGTATTGATTACAAGAAGCGCCTTGTGGACTTGAGAAATCAGCGCAGCGAGAACCCGTACAAGTTCATCAAGTTTGCGGGAGTTGAGGAGCGGTTTTGGTCTCAATTTCATAATGACTTCTATGAGTCCGTCCTCTACAAAGCTAGCAAAGTCACCAAGAATGGTCTACTTTTTCAGCACAAGTATGTGGTCCTCAAGTCCTTGCAAGAATTCAATCATCCTGTGGTCAATGCTTTGATTAACAAGCTTAAAGAATGGCGCATCCTTCCCCTTATGACCCTTGAGAAGAATTGGAATGAAGAGATCATCTTTCAGTTTTGGGCAACATTGTGGGTAGATCAAGCTTCGAGGGTGCTGCATTGGATGACTCAAGGTGTTCATTATCGCCTTGACTTTATCACCTTCTCTCGCTTGCTTGGTTTTGATCATATGGATCGAGATGCACCCCGGCTGTCTACCATCTTTGCTGAGGGGATTTCTGAGGCTGATCTTGATGCTGCTAAAATGTACAAGCTAGGAGCTCATCCGGATTTCAAGACCACTCAGCTGAAGCCTTTCTTCTATGTGCTGAACAACTTGATACGCTACACCATTGACCCCAAGTTTGGAGATTCTATTCACCTCTGTCTCGATGCTCCTAAGATCTTGGCTCACTTTGGTGCTAATGGTGGCCGCTTTGGTGTCTCGGACTTCATGTGGAATAAGATTGTGGATGCGTCTGTTGACCCTCACAAGTATTTGCCTTATGCTCCTTATCTGATGCATATTATTGAGCAAGTTGCTGGAGTACAGTTCTCGCACCCATGCATTCATGCTCCGGTTCGTGCCAAGCACTTGAGTGCTCCTCCTCTCAGTCCTGCTGTTGCTGCTACTCCTGCTGGTGCTGATGGTGCTCAAGGGGAAGTTGTCCCTCCTCAGGACAGCGGTCGTGGTCGCCGCAGCCCTACCCGTCATGCGCTGCAGCGGTTCTTCTCCTACTTTTGCTATTGCCAGAAGAAGACCGATCAGCGTCTCCGTCGTCTTGAGGAGAAGGCACCTCTTCCTCCGTCCTCTCCTCTTCATGAGTTCTAGGACCCCTATGATGAATATGACAACATACATCGGACTTCTGTTGATGAGGATGAGGAGCAACAGGATCCTCCTCCACCCTCTGCTTTTGATCCATTCTATGGTGGTGGGATCCCTGCTGGGTTCTCCATGGAGGACACCGAGGCCGGCTTTGCTTATCAGGATATCTTTGGAGCCGCGGATGATGTCACTAGGGCCTCTGCCTCTACTGCACCTCCTCACGAGCAGTCTACCTCCGCTGATCCTCGTGGTAAGGGGCCGCTGCGTACCTTGATCGACTACAACGACGACGACGACCTTGATGATGATGATGAGTAGTACTTTGACTCTTTCTCGCAGCCTACCCTTTTCGGCACTTGCTGCCAAAGGGGGAGTGTTAGGCTTATCTTTGATGTAATAAGTTAGTTGTTGGCGTCCTTCTTAAAGTTTTCTAAGTGGTGAACTATGTGTGGTGAACAAGAACTACTTTTGTGTGATGATTGACTGTAAGCTAAACACTTTTATTTCTTTATTATATTTTGCTTGTGTTCGCTTCTTTGGACCTTTGTTAATGCAGTGTTGTTTTTGAATGGTTATTGTGAGTTCTTTAGTTCTTGCATAATCATTCAAATTCTTCTTTTATTCTTTATGATATATCTTGTCATACGCATAACGGTTTGTTTCTTGTCACACACACTCTTTTAGGCACCCCACGGATTGCAAAATTTAGGGGGAGCTTGATCTTAATGTATGTCATCTTGATATTAATCAAGATTTGAAATTCCAAATCCCGTGCATACATTAAGGGGGAGCCCAACCTGACTTTTAGAATTCAAAAGCTCTACTTCTTTCAATCTTTTATAAGCCTAAGTTTGCTGTCATCAATTACCAAAAAGGGGGAGTTTGTAAGTGCATTCGCCCCCGGTGTGGGTTTTGATAATTAATGACAATCAAATTAGGAACTAACATGTCTATCAAGTGTATCTATAGGTCTTAGTTCATTGATGGAATCAAACAAACACATTTGGTGAATCACAGCACTCCCAAATCTTCTTCATTTGAGCGACGTTTCAACTCAAGAAGCTACCTAGTTTTATTTCTTGTTTGAGTTATAGGAAACGCCGCACTATCAAGAGGGATGCAAATTGAGTTGGTAAGATGAGGATAAAGGTGCTCAGGTCAACTTAGGTTTTGCGCTTGAGAGACACACTTGCACGCACGAACTTCTGGGAAGTTTCTTCTCTGCCAGGGTGAGCCGGTAGTACTGGCCCTCAGGGCTGGTGGTACCGACAGTGCCAGTTCTTCTCCTGAGTTTTGCGAGAAAATGAACTACCGGTAGTACCGGGCTTTGACCGGTGGTACCGGCTACCGCCGGTGGTACCGGTGAAACGCCGGTAGTACCCGCAGGCCAAATTCTCGTAGAACTGCCGTTTGCGGGAATTTGCACTGCCGGTGGTACCGGCCTTCCACCGGTGGTACCGGCGCTGTCTAACCGGCTCAAGGCCGGTAGTACCGGCAGGTGTTCTGTACTCAAGTATAAATAGCTCTCTTCTCTTTTCTAACTGTTGGGTTGCTTATTCTAGCTACTCCACATCTGAGAAAACAGTCTCCAAGCTTTGACTCACCCACTCTCTCTCCCTCTTGCTCCTAGACTTCATTTCTTGAGAGATTCGAGCTAGAGAAGTGAGATTAGAGAGTTGGGAGCTTCGATCTGCAACTTGAGCACTCCGTTCCTCGTGTTGCCGGTTTGGTTTGTATTTGTTACTCTTGGGTTCTTGGAACCCTAGCCGGCTAGGCATTCTTCGTGGTTGCCCGTGTTGATTCATCTGTGAGGGCACCCCGAAGTGTTTGTATTACCCCTTCATTCTTAGGGAAACATCAAGCTAACCTTTGTGGTTGCTTGAGGAGGAGACCTAAGTGGGCAGACCTTCGTGGTCACCTCAACAACGGAGACGTAGGAACTCCTAAGTGGAGATTGCCAAACCTCGAGAAAAATACCTTGTCTCGCTGTGGAGGTAGCTTCGACTACCCTTGTTTGTGTTCTTTGTGTTCCTCTCTCTCTTCACTATTCAACAGGTAAACAAAGGTCGATCTACGTTGTGGAGAAGGACCTAGTTAAGGAGACTCCAACAACATCCTCTCCTACACTTAGGAAAGTGGGGTAAAACTCAGATCTGAAATCTAAGCCCTTTACACTCTGATTTCGTAGCTGTCTTAGGGAGTCGGTAGTACCAGCAGTTTGCGTCGGTAGTACTGGCTGTGTGACACCAGTAGTATTGGCCCAAACTGTCGGTGGTACCGACAGGCATACGCCTATTCACCCCCCCTCTAGGCCAATTAGATCCTTTCACTTATATTGCAAATATTGGATCGATACATCTGTGTGCAAATTAATTAGTATCTTCCAATAGATTGACAAGCCATTTGATTAATGGTGAGTTGTGAATTGGAAGTTATCTACTGTGTGGGCAAAGTGCCTTGCCCCGCTGGGAAGTTCTTCCAAAACTATGGTTCATGGAAATGCAGTGTTCCAAATGATGGAACTGAGGTGGACACACGAATTTTTGCTGTATGTGTATGTCTTGCATACTGTAATCTAGAGGCTCCTAATTTATGCAGCTGGAGAACAAACTTCCCGTGTCAGTATAATCAACCAATGATATGTGCAAGGAATCAAAGAGGCAGAACATCAACATTGATGATGCCCTCAAGGTACTTGATGAGATGGAGTTTTCAGAGTTTGTAGAGCCCCTTAGGACTTGGTTGAAGGTCAATCTTGTTGTCTTCATCCTGTTAGCACTTTGTTAGATCCTCCATGGTGTTACCGATATAAACCTATAGATTCATAAATTGATTTCTTAGTCTGAGATTTTTTCTATTATATAGATGGGCATAAATTTTTTTAGTAATAGTACTATCCATGTACTCAGTGATATGACCTCAAGTGGATATATATGCTTAACACTTTTTTTGAATTGTGCAATTCTATATATATATATATATATATTCAATTATTACATTTCAAAAGTATTTCCATCCAGTATATAGTTCTGAAAACTTCACTCTTTGATGCAGAATAACTCGAATAGGGTATGCTTTTGGTTCCATATGCTTGGAGCTTAGTCAGAGCAATTGTTTTTTTTTGTGTCATATCATCTAGATCATGTAAGTTGATGTTCCCTTATTCCTGTGTTCCCTTTACCTATGCATTACCATATCATATATTCTTGATACTTCTTTCCACTTTGAAGCGTGGCAAATTGAATAGATATAAATGTTATCGCGACGTTAGCACGAGCACTATACTAGTTAATTCATATGTCATAACATTTTTGACTTTTTGTTGGTAACATGTAAAACTTATATAAAATATCAACATCCAAATTTTTTGCTGTGGAATATAATATGAGAGAAATTTAGGTATTTTCAGTTTTAACTTAACTAAAAAACAGTAGCGAAATATTCATGGCATCATATGTAAGACAACTGATCATGTTAAGAGTACTAAATTTAACAAATTCAGTGAGTATAGTATTGTATCATGAGGAGGGACTAGAGCTAGAGGCACCAGTGGCTCTCCATTCACATTGCGTGAGGTCGCGGACTATAGTCGATCTAGGGAGGTGTTCATCATCGAAGTAGACAACGCAGATGGTCACTAGAAGGAAACAATGCTACTGGAGCGCTGGGAAGTAGATGCAGCAATACTGGAACACAAAGAAGTAGACGATGCAGGAGTAGTCATGTTGTGGGCTCCTAAAAATCTGATCATCCGGTATACTTGAGCAGGTGTAGGTGACGCGGACAATGGTTTTGGAGGTCTGTTATACAACCTCCTGTGTATGTAGGAGACTGTATTGGGGAAGGCTTGAACAACTTGACAAAGAAGAGAAGATGTCATGTTTTTTCTCGTACTCACGAGGCTGTGATGAGATATACCATTTGTATATGCAACCAGATAGAAGCTAGAATATCGAGAGGATGAACCTGGACAGACATCAAGAACAGACATGTGGAGTTACCAGTGTTGGAGTATGAGCAATCTAGGCCCATGAGGCCCATGTATGGAACTATATGGCTACCCTGTCTAGGGTTAGCCCAGTTAGTGAAAATTGTTGTCTATCATGGTATCAGACTAGGTTGCTTCTTCCTCCCCCAGCAGCCAGCCGCCGCTGCCTGCTGCCCGCCGCCGGCTGGCCGGCGCGCCGGCGCTGCCGCCCATCTCCTCCTCCTCCTCCCCCCTCTTTCCCCTCCATTGCCTCCTCTTCCTGGGCGCACACCGCGCGTCCGCCCGCTGGGGCAGGGGCGTGTCCGCCCGGTGCCGCCCGTCCGCCCGCTGGGGCAGGGGCGCGTCCCCCCAGTGCGGCCGTGCGTCCGCCCACTGGGGCGAGGGCGTGTCCGCCCGGTGCCGCCCGTCCGCCCGTTGGGGCAGGGACGCGTCCGCCCGAGGCCCGCTCTGCTACCAGGCCGCCCGTCGAGGGCTCCGTCCTGGCCTTGGCAGGGGCGCGTCCGCCCGAGGCCAGCTCCGCCTGGCCGCCTGTCGGGACCTGTTGACACCGTTTTTGGGCACGTGTCCATGATTGGTAAAGTGTAGGTCGGCAAGATAAGACGGCAGTGCTTGATCGTACAGGGTGAATTGCCGATGAAGATGGTTGCCGATGGAAGGATGGTTGAACGTGACCAAGTCCATAGGTGATGATGTGTTTGTGCCGATGGCTATGACAGAGGAGTCTGCCGATGATACAGACGGAGAACCTGGAAGTTGCCGATCGGCTTATGGGGATGTCCTAGTTTGTCACGTGAGGATAGTTTTACGTTTTCCTTAGTTATTTAGATCGTTTTGTACACGAACTCTGTTTAAATTTGGAATTCGAATTCTAGTCGTGTCTGGTTGTAGCTCTTTGAGCAGGGTATAAATGTAGACCCTCGGGCCTTGTAAAGAACATCTATCTATCAATCAATCAAACACAAGTTTTTACTCATATTCTAGCATCTACTTTTCGACGACTTCGTCATACTTTTTTATTTTTATTACGAGTTCTTAGGAATTCGTCGACTTAAGCTCGGCGTATTCTCGAGTTCCGCATGAGTACCTCTTGGCCGTGACATCCGGGTGCATCGCTGTTGTCAGGACCAAAGTATTCGAGTTACCACCTTTGCCGATAGTAAGGTCAAATCGGCTGGCACGCCTTAACATTTGAATCGGGTATTAGCCCTTTGTGTTTGCAGATCAGCTTTTGCATCAACACATCTTTTGGCACGCCCAGTGGGACCAGATTCAAGATCAAGATCAACATGTCAATCGATCAAGAAAACGTCATCCCCGTGACGGAGGCCAATCTCAAGGATGAGCAGAAGCAAGCTGTTGCCCAAGCCATGGAAGAGTTCAAGCTGCAATGCCTGAGGTCTTTCAGCATAAACAGGAGCGGCGAGGTGATCCAGAAAGATGCACTGCCGACACCACGGCACGTTACTTTCGAAGCCAATCCGGGCAAGCTTCAAGATATGGTTGACAGTGCTATCAACCGGGCTTTGATCAACCAAGCTGGTGTACTGTCTAATACGGTTTTTAATGCCGTGGCGAGAACTTTCAAGGAAGGACAAATCCCACCAGATTATGTGGGCCCCTCTCATCATCAGCCAATGGCACCAAAGGTCACGGCTCCATCGGCTGCTTTGACGGCTGCAAGTGCACAATCTGTTGTCCCTCCAAATACATCGGGAGCTACTGATGCACCATCTGTGCCGATGACAACTAACCCGCAGATTTCAGGTGGGCAGAATAAGCTGACTACAGATATGTTGGCATCGGCAATGTCAGGGTTGACTCTTCCTCCTAACTGGTGGGGTTATGGTATGCCTCCAGAATTGACGCCAGGTACATCGCAGATAAACGACATGAGGGGCAAGACTCCTATGACATCGGCGCTTCCCAATGTGCCGTTGAACCAGAGTCCCCGGTACACGACAACTACTACTGCAAGACCTCACCCTGGGAATCCTCAAGCTTCAATGTTCCAGATGCCTAATACATCGGTAGATGCAATGCTGATGCAACAGAGATCTATGGCCCAGTCAGGATATGCCAATTCAGTGATGGTACCTAATTACCAATCATCGGCAGCACCTATGCCGATGAACGCTAATAATGGATGGCTTGGACAGCAAGTTTTTCCACAATCGCCCCAACAGAGTTACCAGGCTACAGGGTTCCAGCAAGGACAGGTCTATCCCGGATTCCCAAGTCAAGGGATTTCCAGCCAGCCAATGAATATTGGACAGCAACTCGGGGGGCAGCAAGTCGGTGGACAACAGTTTGGTGGTCCGCAAATTGGGGGCCAGATGATCGACCCAATGTTCCATGCAGATCATGCCCCAAACAGACACGTGGAGGCTCGCCACCAGGTGCTAGACCCGCAGCCGCCTCATCGGCAGGATGCCGATGCATATTGGGCCGATAAGATCGCTGAAGTAATGAGAGATCAATTTGGGATAAAACCCAAAGTCAATACTTACTCTTATCGGACACCGTATCCTCCCGCATATGATTTGATCCCGCTTCCACATCGGCACAAGGTACCAGACTTTACCAAATTTTCCGGGCAGGATGATACGTCGACTATGGAGCATGT
Source organism: Sorghum bicolor (assembly GCF_000003195.3). Taxonomy (NCBI): domain Eukaryota; kingdom Viridiplantae; phylum Streptophyta; class Magnoliopsida; order Poales; family Poaceae; genus Sorghum; species Sorghum bicolor. The sequence continues at coordinate 36,545,504 of NC_012876.2, read as the reverse complement.
CAACAGGTTCATCATTCAATGCGGAGAAGGTGGTAACAGGGACAAATTGAGGGTTCGGCTATTTTCATCATCACTATCTGGATCGGCCTTTACTTGGTTCATATCATTACCGCCCAACTCAGTGATTACTTGGGCCGATCTGGAGAAGCAATTCCACAAATACTTCTTCTCCGGGGTTCATGAGAAGAAGATCACCGACTTGGTCAAGTTGAGACAGCGCAATGATGAATCGGTTGAAGGTTTTGTGCAGAGGATGCGGGAAGTTAAGAATAAAAATGCTACAGTCTGATTCTAGATGATCGGCATCTAGCCGATTTGGCTTTCCAAGGTTTATTGCCGCATGTCAGGGATAAGTATGCTTCTCAGGAATTTGAAAGCTTAAGTCATTTGGTGCAGAGGATTTCTGATCAAGACGTCAAACCTTTCGAGCCCAAAAGAGCATGGAACAAAAGAGTATCATTTGTTGATGAAGCAACGAGCTCCGATTCTGATGAGGAACCAGTCATCGGCTTGGCAGAGTGGGTGAAAAACAAGAAGCCGATGTCTTGCCCTTTTGGGCAGAAGGAACCAGAAAAGTTCGCTTTTGACACCGCTAAGGCCGATAGGATATTTGACTTTCTGCTTCAGGAAGGTCAGATCAAACTATCTCCTAATCACGTAATCCCATCGGCTGAGGAGTTAAAGAGGATGAAATATTGCAAGTGGCATAATGCAACTTCTCATGACACTAATGAATGCAAAGTTTTCAGACAGCAGCTGCAATCGGCAATAGAGTCTGGGAGGATTAAGTTTGACAGTTCCAAGACCCAGAAGCCGATGAAGATAGACCAACATCCTTTCCCGACAAATACGTTGGATGCCAAGGGGAAGGCCAAGGTTTTAACATCAGAAATAGCCGAGAAAAGTGCATCGCTAGATCCTCAGCATCAAGTTACTACTGCCGATGCAAAAAGTAAGGGCTTAGTCCAGAAACGAACCAGTTCGGATAGACTCCCTCGGTCTGGTATCGTTATAACTCATAGAAAACCTCGAGAGAACTGGCAGCAACGGGAAGATCGGTATCGGCGCCAGCAAGAAGATTATCGATGGGAGGAAGAAAGATGTCGACAGGAGTGGAATCGGCATAGAGATCATTGGAACTGCCCGTTCTTCATCCATTGTTGGGAGGAAAATATTAAGCTTCCTACTGTCAGAGACTGCCCTGAGTGCAATGGTTATGATCGGTACGACAGGACTGATCGGCGTTATCCTGAGGACAATCGGCGATTTGATGGGCCGATCAGAGGAAGAACATCGGTTCATGATCGGCTGAGGGGCAGGCTTAACGTGCACGATAGGCTTGGTGATCGTGTCCGATATTTTCCCAGGAACCAGGAAGAGCTCGAAGAGATGGCTAATGCACGAATTCCCGATGAATTTATATTTTGCAGGGATGCTAACACGTATCGTATGGAGTCAGGGGAGAACCGACGCCCGGCAGCAAGGCAAAAGCCACTCCCTCCATGGTGTCCTGAAGGGTTGACCAAGACACAGAAAAGGAGATTGCAGCGTGAAAGGCAGGAGGAGCTAAACAAGGGCGAAAGTTCTGGTCAGTCTGGGGATCAGCAGCAGTCAGATCCTAAGAAGGGAGGTCCATCGGCAGGAGTTAACATGGTCTTTATGTTACCGATGGAGTTTCTTGCGCCATCCAGTGATGATGAGTTGGAATTTTCCGATCAGATAGCTCAGCTGGCTCTGGATCCGATGACGGCTATCTTTGAGAAACCTGCCGATGACGAGAGACAGCATCTCAAAGCTCTGTTTGTCAAAGGAAGGGTTAATGGGCAGCCAATGACCAAGATCCTAGTTGATGGTGGAGCTGCTATTAATATTATGCCATATGCAGTATATCGGAAGCTTGGAAAAGGAGATCAGGACTTGACCAAGACCGATATGATGCTCAAGGATTTTGAAGGAAACGTGTCTCCAGTCAAAGGGGCAATATGTGTGGAGTTGACCATCGGCAACAAAACCTTGCTGACAACTTTCTTCGTAATCAGTGGAAAGGGTGCTTATAACTTATTGTTGGGAAGAGATTGGATTCATGCCAATTGTTGCATCCCATCTACCATGCACCAATGCCTGGTTCAGTGGGTAGGCGACAAGATTGAGATTGTCCCGGGGGATTCTTCTTATGTCATTGCATCGGCAGAGGCAGATACCTATGAGAGGACCAAGTGCATTTCAGGAGAAGTTTGGGAGAAAGATTTTCTCAAAGTTGCCGATTACGAAATTCCACCGATCCAAGCAGTCGGTTCTGACGATGGCTTTTAATGGATAGGTTCGCCGATGATGGAAAGTTAGGCTAGGGATTCACATCGGCCGATGATTTGGTAGGAGTAGATATAGGTAATGGTGATAAACCCAGGCCTACTTTTATTAGTGCTAAGTTAGATCCTGAGTGTAAGCAGCAATTAATCAATTTGTTAAAGGAATATAAAGATTGCTTTGCTTGGGATTATACCGAGATGCCTGGTTTAGACCGATCAATTGTTGAACATCGGTTACCCATCAAGTCTGGATTTCGGCCACATCAGCAGCCAGCTCGCCGATGTAATCCTAATATTCTACCTGATATTAAGGCTGAAATCACTAAGCTTATTGAAGCTAAGTTTATTCGGCAGTGTCGGTATGCCGAATGGATTTCCAATGTCGTTCCGGTTTACAAGAAAAACGGGAAGCTTCGGGTGTGCATTGATTTCAGGAATCTCAATAAAGCTACGCCGATGGATGGATACCCAATGCCTGTTGCCGATCTGTTGGTTGACGCCGCGGCTGGTCATCGGGTTATCAGCTTTATGGACGGCAATGCAGGGTACAATTAAATATTCATGGCAGAGGGAGATATTCCAAAAACCGCATTTAGGTGTCCTGGTCATGTTGGGTTATTTGAATGGATAGTCATGACCTTTGGGTTGAAGAATGCTGGTGCTACTTATCAAAGAGCCATGAATTTTATATTTCATGAGTTCATCGGCAAGCTGGTGGAGATCTATATTGATGATGTGGTGGTTAAGTCTGGAAATTTCTCAAAACAACTTACCGACTTACAGAAGGTGTTAGAGTGCACAAGGAAGCATGGATTGAAGATGAATCCCAATAAGTGTGCATTTGGTGTATCGGCAGGGCAGTTTCTTGGTTTCATGGTACATCAAAGGGGGATTGAAATTAGTCGAAGATCTATTGATGCCATCAATAAAATAGTGGCCCTACCAACAAGACTGAGCTCCAATCTTTGATCGGCAAGGTAAATTTTATCAGGAGATTTATATCCAATCTATCTGGTAAGATTCGTGCTTTCAGTCCTCTCCTTAAGTTGAAAGCCGATCAAGAGTTTATTTGGGGAACAGAGCAGCAGTTGGCTTTGGATGAAATCAAGAAATATCTAGCGAATCCTCCAGTTCTAGTTCCACCTCAGCCGGGAAAGCCTTTCAGATTATATTTGTCTACCGATGGGACGGTTATCGGTTCGGCTTTGATTCAAGAGTTTGAAGGGAAAGAGCGTGTAATTTATTACTTAAGCAGGAGATTAATTGATGCTGAAACCAGGTATTCGGTCATTGAGAAGTTATGCTTATGCTTATATTTTTTGTGTATTAAATTGAGGCACTATTTATTATCGGCCGAATGCACTGTTGTTTGCAAAGATGATGTGGTCCGATACATGCTATCTATGCCGATTATGAGTGGCAGGATCGGTAAATGGATTTTAGCACTGTCGGAGTTCGATCTGCGCTACGAATCGGCTAAGGCAGTTAAAGGACAGATTATGGCCGATTTTGTGACTCAGCACTGCGGTATAGTGGAAGCCTTGGAAGTTGTGCCTTGGACACTTTTCTTTGATGGATCTACAAGTGACCGGGGGGCAGGAATCGGCATTGTATTAGTTTCCCCTAAGGGGAGGAAGTATGAGTTTTCCTTACCGATTGTTGCTACATCGACAAATAATCAGGCTGAATATCAGGCTCTGATCAAGGGATTGGAGTTGTTAAGAGAAGTTCGTGCCGATGCTGTTGAAATTTTTGGGGATTCTATGTTAGTTATAAATCAATTGGCCGGGAGCTACGAATGCCGAAGTGAAGTTCTCATAACTTACTTCGAAAGAAGCATGCAACTGTTAAAGGAATTCAAAGATTTCCGATTAGAGCATGTTCCTCGGTTGCATAATGAAGAAGCCAATCGGTTAGCTCAGCATGCCTCGGGATATCAGCCTATGATTAATACGATATCGGCAGTTGGTGCCGATGATTGGAGGAAGGAAATTATTGATTATTTGAAAGACCCATCTAAGAAAGTTGAGAGATGAGTTAGATTTCAAGCAACCAAGTATGTGCTCCTTGACGATGAATTATACTATCGAACTATCGATGGAATTCTTCTCCGATGCTTAGGAGATGATGAAGCTAGGAGTTTGGTGGGAGAAATTCATGAAGGGGTATGTGGAGCGCATCAGTCAGCTTTTAAGATGAAGTGGATGATTAGGAGGAATGGATATTATTGGCCAACTATACTTGAGGATTGCTTTAAGTATTTCAAAGGGTGTCAAGGGTGTCAGAAGTTTGGTAATATTCAAAGGGCACCTGCATCGGCTATGAATCCTATCATAAAGCCTTGGCCGTTCCGGGGATGGGCTATTGATCTGATCGGCCAGATTTATCCACCATCTAGCAAAGGGCATAAGTTTATTCTGGTTGCCACTGATTATTTCACTAAGTGGGTCGAAGCTATTCCTTTGAAGAAAGTCACATCGGCCAATATGATTGATTTTGTGAAGGAGCACATTATTTACCGATTTGGGATTCCTCAGACAATCACTACCGATCAAGGCACTATGTTCACATCGGGGGAGTTTGATGAATTCGCAGTCGGTATGGGGATTAAAGTATTGAATTCTTCTCCTTATTATGCCCAAGCCAATGGGCAGGCCGAGGCGTCTAACAAAGGAATTATCAAGCTTATTAAACGAAAGATTGAAGAGAATCCTATGCGATGGCACACATTGTTAAATGAAGCACTGTGGTCTTATCGGATGGCTTGTCATGGATCAACCAAGGTGTCACCCTATCAATTGGTGTATGGGCATGATGCAGTGTTGCCTTGGGAAATTAAGACCGGATCCAGGCGATTATCTTTCCAGGATCAGTTAACCGCCGATGATTATGCCACTTTGATGACCGATGAGTTGGATGATCTAGCAGGGCATCGGTTAAAAGCTTTAATGAGTATAGAAGAAAATAAGAATAGAGTTGCTAGATGGTATGATAAGAAAGTAAAGGCTAAGGAGTTCGCCGATGGGGATTTGGTATGGAAGTTAATTTTGCCAGTCGGGACCAAAAGTTCGAAGTTTGGGAAGTGGTCTCCTAATTGGGAAGGTCCTTATCGGATAAGACACTCGGCTCCTGGTAACGCTTATATTCTAGAAACTCTCGAAGGAGTTGAATTTCCCAGAGCATTAAATGGCAAATATTTAAAGAAGTACTACCCCAGCATATGGGTCGATACATAAAAGTTTAAGTGCCGATAACACTCCTATCGGCTGGATTTAAATGTTTGGGGGCAGACTTAATGTTTCAAAAGATGCCGATAACAGTTCTATCGGCTAGACTAAGACATTAAGAAAACTGAAATGCAGAAGGGCAAAGGTGTGTTGCCGATGAGAGCCTCAGATGTTCAGTAGCGCTTGGATTGCCGATATGGCGCGCAGCCGGATCTGATTGGCTGTCTCTATCTCTTTGATATCATCATCGGCAGAACTTTCTATCGGCTTCAGCTTCCTCTTCAACTGCAGCGCTTTGCGACCGTGGACATTTCGTTCTTGTTCAAGGTGCTTGATGGTCCCCGGCAGTTGACTCTCTTCTTGCTGGGCTTGGGACAGAGCATCCTCTACTTGCTTGAGTTCGGCCAGTAGGCCTTCTCTTTTTGCCGATAGATCAGATACTTTCTGCTTCAGTACATCACCTGAGGACTTTAAGGTGCCGATGTTCTTATGTTTCTCATCGGCTAAGAGTTTTTCTTTCATCATCTCCTCAGAAAGCTGGATTTGAGCAGCTCTATCGGCAAGGCGTCGAGTGGCTCTCTGGTACTGTAGCTGGCGGCTTTCTAGGTGTGCAGCATGGAAGAGGGTTTCTTCAGCATCGGCAGGAATTTGGCCTCTAAGGGTCTTGAACAGGGCCTTGGCTGGGTCAGAATCGTTGACCAGTTGAGCTGTGTCTTGATGAAGTATGGCCGATAGCTCTTCCAGCTTAGCCCTGGTTTCTGCCGATACAGTCCCATCTGCCCGAGAGGAGCTTGCTTCCTCACCTTCTTCTTCGAAGATATCAATGGCGAAGGAGAATAAGCTGTCGGGAGAATCTTGTTCCTGAAAATGAGAATGAAATAAGTCATTTTTATGGTCAAAGCTTCGGCAGACGATACTGGTGGAAAATTGGATGACTTACTTGCTTCAAGGCGATTTCTTGCCTTTGACTCAAAGATATCGACGGAGCTACAGGTTGATCGGCAAGTGTTGCCGATGGAACGATATCAGCTGGAAGTTAACAGAAGAGGTCATAAGATCGAAGAGAAGAAGCTCATCAACAGTAATTTTGAGGGGAGTACGTTACCTGGAGGAGGAACAACAGTTGTCTGAATTGGGGGAACCGCCGATGATATAATTGGACCTGCCGGGCCAGTTGTTTGTTCACCCACGTCAGCTGATGTACCTTCTGTTTGAGGTTCTTCCTGCTGGGGTTCTTCCATCTGTGGTGCTTCCTGCATTGGTTGGGGAGATGGTGCTTGCTGTGTCTGGGCTTCTGGAGAAGAAGGGGAAGATTCCACCGGGATTGGAGACACCGGAGGAAGAGGGGGAGTTGCCACTTTCTGGCGCTTTGTTCCAGCTTTAGCACCTTTGGTGCCCTTCCTCTTTCGCTGGCTAGGCTGGGGGGCATCGGTACCTTGGCGTTTGGCTTTTGCCGATGCACCAGTTTGCTGCAACAACAAAAAGGAGTTTATGAGCACAGATAGCCGATACAAAGATAGTCAGCATAAATGAAAAAGGTTTGACAAATTGCCTTGAAAGCTTGCGCCAGAGTGGAAGCAGCTACCGTTGGTGATGTCTGAGTTTTCCTGGTGGTAACTTTCTTGAGGCGCACACCCCGATGCACGATGGAAGCCAGAGTGGGAGCGTTGTGGCCGATTGAGGAAATCGGGCCTGATGGAAACAAGTCGATTGACTTGCCACTCCTGCTAACCGATGGGGGGATGTTGTCAACCTGCAAAAGGAATACAAGGGTAAGCTACCGATGGGGATAGTATTGAAAAATGAAACATCGGTTTGAAATACTTACAGTATCATTGGGGACTTCGTATTCGGGGTCGATCATGCCACGGTATGAGAGGGCCGATCTGCATAATAGATGCTCTTTCCATTCTGCCCACCATAGCTTGTATGCCTGAGTAATAAAGGCAGCTGGAACCCATTCTAACAGATCTACATCTGTATCGGCATTTGGTGGTAGCTGGGCTATTCGAGTCCACTCGAGAAGGTTGGTGATGGGTTCTCTAGGCTTTATCACATCGGCATAAGGAAGTGCAATCGGCAACTGGCCGAAAGCTAGCTGACGAGCTAATGCCGATGGATTGTAAAATTCATAGGTTTGGGGAGAGGTTTTTGTGCTACCAAAGAAATTCACTGGTATGGCTCTGGGAGTCACAATTGCCATCATCACTTCACTATCCCTATCAAGAGCTTCATCAAATGGGTTGAAGGTTAGAGGGAGCATACTGTCTGGGTCATCATAAGCCAACCATGGTCGTTCATCTCTGGCCAAGCCCTCATACAGAGTCTGGAAGAATCGGCCGATCTGATCCGGATTACTCCCAGAACCAGGTAGCACTATGGCAGCTTCGCCAAAGTTCAAGGGGGCACGTGTTGCCGATTCATCTGCACCCAACACATGATTTTCGGCTATATCTCTTGGGAAGTGCTGTGTGAACAAGTTGAAGTCAAGGCGCTTATGCAAGTGCAGATTGAGCCACATGTTAATAAACCACCAGGGACCTCCCAAGTTGCCGATAGACTGACCAAGCAGGAGTTTCTGGGCTACCTGATGGAGAAGATGGTAAGCAGCACCAAGCAAGTATCGGCCGAGAGGAAATTGGCCACCGTTAGCCAGTCTCTCTGCTGCCGATAGATAGACAGAAGTCGGTCCTGCCGATCGACCACAGAATACGAACTTGTCCAGCCACATGTTCAGAAAGGTGGTTTGTTCCTTTATGGTGACAGGCCCCTTCCCACGGTACTTCTGAATGTACCCCGACCAACCGCCGATAGCGCGAGTCTCCAATTTGGCACTAGGGGCGGTATCAAAGAAGTGGGTGCTATCGGCAGAAGAAACGTCTAGACCAGTGAGCATAGCTACATCGGCAAGAGTGGGAGAAACAGGACCGTGGCCAAAGACGAAAGCATTAAGGGTATCTGACCAAAAATAAGACGCAGCTATCAACAGCGACTCGTTCTTGTGCATATCGGCAATAGATAGCCTGATGCATTGGGCTAGTTTCCTTTCACCCCACTGGACTTCATTCGAATTACTGACTCTCAAGAACCAGTCTTTCCACCCTACAGTAGGGCTGGGCCAAGAGCGAAAGGTGTCTTTCCACAGATCTAAAGAAAAGTTTTTGGCTCTAAAGGGAATCCTGTTGGTTTCTGCATTGATAAGGTCAGTTGGATCTGGATTCCCTAAAGGGCCGAGACATTGGAGGTGTGGTTGATCGGTGGGGATGACAATTTTGTTGGACAACTCCTAGCGTTTTGGGGAATAAAAATACAAAGAAAAAGGAAAAGGAAGATATTCAGTAAGATGAATTGCAGATGAATAGAAATGCGAGAAAAGGTATAGGAGATGAGATGGAGATTTGACCTCAGGAACGACGAAGTTAATGGCCATCTTGCAGCGAGGAGAGAGTTTGAGGGCACCGGAGTTGATGAGGAGGAGTGCTTGTCGGAGGTCTTGAAGATTTTCAATGGCACCGCCGCTGGAAAAGTAAAAGTTGGGATGGTGGAATGATGTGATGGAGAAGGAGTACCCGAGAAGGAACTATTTATAGGACGAAACGGGCAAGGGCAAATCTGACTTATCTCTTTGCCGCATCCGAGAAACCCGAGGGTGCTCAGGTAGATATGGTATCTGTTCGCACGATAATCAAGGGATTGTGCAGGTGATTTGATAGGAAGCGGTCATCATCCATAGATATTTCACTGTGCGAGATCTCCTGGTCAGTCCATCGGCAGTGCCTTGTAACGGTCATATTGCCGATGGGCAGGTAACATGGAGATAGCCGTTTGGGAGGATAAGATATGGACGTTCATCGGCAAGTCCGTGTAACGGTAATATTGCCGATGTGCGACTAAAGTGGAAATGTCCGTTTGGGGAAGTTGAGGATTTCGAGGAATCTGCAGAGGAATAGGATCAGAGTTGTTCAGATTAAGGCTGTCGGTTACCAAATTGGAAGCATTAATTGCGGGAAGGCATCATTACTGCAGAGAATTTCGGAGCATTAATGATTTCATTCCCCGAAATTGGGGGGCATGTGTTGACACCGTTTTTGGGCACGTGTCCATGATTGGTAAAGTGTAGGTCGGCAAGATAAGACGACAGTGCTTGATCTACAGGGTGAATTGCCGATGAAGATGGTTGCCGATGGAAGGATGGTTGAACGTGACCAAGTCCATAGGTGATGATGTGTTTGTGCCGATGGCTATGACAGAGGAGTCTGCCGATGATACAGAGGGAGAACCTGGAAGTTGCCGATCGGCTTATGGGGATGTCCTAGTTTGTCACGTGAGGATAGTTTTATGTTTTCCTTAGTTATTTAGATTGTTTTGTACACGAACTCTGTTTAAATTTGGAATTCGAATTCTAGTCGTGTCTGGTTGTAGCTCTTTGAGCAGGGTATAAATGTAGACCCTCGGGCCTTGTAAAGAACATCTATCTATCAATCAATCAAACACAAGTTTTTACTCATATTCTAGCATCTACTTTTCGACGACTTCGTCATACTTTTTTCTTTTTATTACGAGTTCATAGGAATTCGTCGACTTAAGCTCGGCGTATTCTCGAGTTCCGTGTGAGTACCTCTTGGCCGTGACATCCGGGCGCATCGCTGTTGTCAGGACCAAAGTATTCGAGTTACCACCTTTGCCGATAGTAAGGTCAAATCGGCTGGCACGCCTTAACATTTGAATCGGGTATTAGCCCTTTGTGTTTGCAGATCAGCTTTTGCATCAACAGGACCCTTTTCTCCGGCGTGACGCCCAGCCCCGCCTCCCTCCTCATGGCGATAGGTGAGGGTGCTGCACGGGGTCCTGGCTACGGAGGTCACCGACACTACGCCCGCTGTGACGGGGGTCATGGCACCCCTGCCGCACATACCTGTAGCCGGCGCGGACAACTCGATCTTCCCCGCCCCGTCTACTTAGCCGCTGACATCCACACAGAATCCAGACTCTCGCCGCTGCCCGCTCTGGTGTGGGCGGTCCCGGGGTCTCTCTCTGCGGCCAACGCCCTGGCTGCCTTTACTGCTACTCGGCCGCCGCCGCCGTCTCCTCTTGGTCCTCTCTCCGAGCCGAGCAGGGGTGGGGGAGGCCATGGCGGCCGCCATCGCCACGGCGGGCGACGTGGTGGCGGTCCTAGCGGTGAACCTCGTCTGGTTTTCGCACCTCCATGGGCACCACCTCCCGTTGCCTCGCCCAGGCCCGTCGGTTGGCACCTGGCGGCCTGGGCCATGCTCACTGGTGCTCCTTCGTGGGCTCAGGCTTCACCTCTCGGCGGCACCTCGCCTGGGCCCGTCGGTTGGGACCCAGCGTCTTGGGTCATTTTCCAGGCTCCCGACGGTGCACCTCGCCCACCGGTGGCCATGCTTGCTTGTGCTCCTCCGGGGTCCCTATCCGCATCACCGGGGGCTCCTCCTCTCGGCGTCTCGCCCGGGCCTTTCGGTTGGCACCTGTTGACACCGTTCTTTGACACGTACCTAGGATCGGCAGAGTGTAGATCGGCAAGATGGGGCAACAGTGACTGGTCTGCAGGAGAGTTACCGATGAGAGTGGTTACCGATAAAGGGACAGTTGAATGTGGCTAAGTCTATGGGTGCTGATGTGTTTGTGCCGATGGTCAGCGTCAACCCATGCCGATGGCTACGATGGGGTTTGCCGATGATTTGGAAGAGGAACCTGAAGGTTGCCGATTGGCTTGTGGGGGTGTCCCAGTTTGTCACGGGAGGATAGTTTTATGTTTTCCTTAGTTATTTAGATCGTTTTGTATACGGATTCTGCTTAATTTGGAATTCGAGTTCTAGTCATGTCTGATTGTAGCTCTTTGAGCGGGGTATAAATATAGACCCCAGGGCCTTGTAGTTGACATCTATCAATCAATCAAACACCAGTTTTTACTCATATTCCAGCATCTACTTTTTCGACAATTTTGTCATATTTTCCATTTCATTACGAGTTCTTAGGAGTTCGTCGACTTAAGCTCGGCGTATCCTCAAGTTCCGCATGAATACCTCTTGGCCGTGGCATCCGGGCGCATCGCTGTTGTCGGGACCAAAGTATTCGAGTTATCACCTTTGCTGATAGTAAGGTCAAATCGGCTGGCACGCCTTAACATTTAAATTGGGTATTAGCCCTTTGTGTTTGCAGATCCAGCTTTTGCATCAACACATCTTTTGGCACGCCCGGTGGGACCAGATTCAAGATCAAGATCGACATGTCGACTACAGAGTTCGATCAGGAGAACGTCATCCCCGTGACGGAGGCCAATCCCAAAGATGAGCAGAAGCAAGCTATTGCAAAAGCCATGGAGGATTACAAGCAGCAATGCTTGAGGTCCTTCAGCATAAACAGGAGCGGCGAGGTGATCCAGAAGGAAGCGCTGCCGATGCCTCGGCAGGTTACTTTTGATGCCAATCCTGGTAAACTTCAAGACACGGTTGATAATGCTATTAACCGTGCTTTGATCAACCAAGCTGGTGTGCTGTCCAATATGGTTTTCAATGCCATGGCTAGATCTTTCAAAGAAGGACAACTGCCACCAAATTATGTGGGCCCGTCTCATCATCAGCCAGGGTCACCAGTGGTCACAGCTCCATCGGCTGTTACAGCCGCTGCGGGCACAGAAACGACCATTCCTCCAAGCATGTTAGGAGTTACTAATGCACAATCTACGCCGATGACAACCAATCCGTCGACCTCAGATGGGCAGATTAAGCTTACTACAGATCTGTTGGCATCGGCAATGTCGGGACCAGTCCCTCCTCGTAACTGGTGGGGTTTTGGTATGCCCCCAGAGTTCACATTGAAGACACCTGGTGTATCTCAGACGGCTGATGGGAGAGGCAAGGCTCCTATGGCATCGGCACCTCAGAATATGCTGATGAATCAGAGTCCCCAGTATACTACAACTACTACTGCAAGGCCTTACACTGAGAATTCTCAAGCTCCAACGTTCCAGATGCCTAATGCATCGACAGATTCAGTGTCGACGCAACAGAGGTTTATGACTCAGTCAGGGTATGTCAATTCAATGATGATGCCCAATTACCAGAATAGTGGATGGCTTGAGCAGCAAGTCTTTCCACAAATGCCCCAACAACATCATCAAGCTACAGGGTTTCAACAAGGCCAAATCTATCCTGGGTTCCAGAATCAAGGGTTGCCCAACCAGCCAATGAATTTTGGGTAGCAGATTGGCAGACAACAGCTTGGTGGTCAGCAGTTCGGTGGTCAACAGATCGGTGGTCAGCAGGTTTTTGGCCAGATGATCAACCCAATCTTCCATGCAGATCGCGTGCCACATAGACACGTGGAAGCATATCATCAGATCCCAAATCCGCAACCGCCTCATCGGCAAGATGCCGATGCTTATTGGGCCGATAAGATTGCTGAAGTAATGAGGGACCAGTTTGGGATAAAACCCAAAGTCAACACTTACTCTTATCGGACACCATATCCTCCCGCATATGATTTAATCCCGCTTCCAAATCGGTACAAGGTGCCGGATTTTACCAAGTTTTCTAGGCAGGATGATACATCAACCATGGAGCACGTCAACAGGTTCATCATTCAGTGTGGGGAAGCTGCTAACCGGGACGAGTTAAGGGTTCGCTTGTTCTCGTCATCATTATCTGGGTCGGCTTTCACTTGGTTCATATCGTTACCTCCTAACTCAGTGATTAGTTGGGCCAATCTAGAGAAGCAATTCCACAAATACTTCTTTTCTGGCATCCATGAGAAGATCACCGATTTGGTCAAATTGAAGCAACGCAATGATGAATCGGTTGAAAGTTTTGTGCAGAGAATACGGGAGGTCAAGAACAAATGCTATAGTTTGGTTTTGGACGATCGACAGCTAGCCGATTTGGCTTTTTAGGGTTTGCTGCCACATATTAGGGACAAATATGCATCTCAAGAGTTCGAAAGCTTAAGTCATTTGGTGAAGAGAATTTCTGATCAAGATATTAGGCCTTTTGAGCCCAAGAGAGCATGGAACAAAAATGTATCATTTGTGGATGAAGCAGCAAGCTCGGACTCTGATGAGGAACCAGTCATCGGCTTGGCAGAATGGGTAAAGAATAAGAAGCCGATGTCTTGCCCTTTTGGGCACAAGGAGCCAGAGAAGTTAGCATTTGATATCACCAAGGCCGATAGGATATTTGACTTTCTACTCTAGGAAGGTCAGATTAAGTTGTCACCCAATCATGTGATTCCATTGGCTGAAGAATTAAAAAAGATGAAGTACTGCAAATGGCACAATGCAACTTCTCATAGCACCAATGAGTGCAAAGTTTTAGACAGCAGCTGCAATCGGCTATAGAGTCTGGGAGGATCAAATTTGACAGCTCCAAAACTCAGAAGCCGATGAAGATTGATCAACATCCTTTCCCAATGAACATGCTGGATGCTAAGTGAAAGGCCAAGGTCTTAACATCGGAAGCAGTCGAAAGAATTGCATCGGTGGATCCTCAGCATCAGATGCAAAAGGAAAAGGCTTGATCCAGGAGGAAACTAACTCAGGAAGGCCTCCCCGATCTGGTATTGTGATAACTCACAGAAGGCCTCGGGAAACTTGGCACCAACGTGAGGATCGGTATCGGCGCCAGCAAGAGAACTACCATCGGGAAGAAGAAAGACGCCGACAAGAGTGGAATCGGCACAGGGATCACTAGAATTGCCCGTTCTTCATTCATTGTTGGGAGGAAAATATCAAGCTTCCTACTGTCAGGGACTGCCCGGAATGTAATGGTTATGATCGGTATGACAGATCAAATCGGCAATATCAGAACAATAACCGCCGGTTTGATGGGCCAATTAGGGGGAGAGCGTCAGTTCATGATCAGCTACGGGGCAGGCTCATTGTGCATGACAGGCTTGGAGATCGAGTTGAGTATTTTCCCAGGAATCAGGAAGAGCTTGAGGAGATGGCTAATGCACGGGTTCCCGATGAGTTCATATTCTACAGGGATGCCAATACTTATCGGATGGAGTCAAGGGAAAATCGTCGCCCATCGGTAAGGCAGCAACAACTCCCTCCATGGTGTCTAGAGGGGTTGACCAGGACCCAGAAAAGGAGGCTGCAGCGTGAAAGACGAGAAGAGTTGAACAAGGGTGAGAACTCTGGCCAGTCTGGGGATCAGCAACAATCAGATCCTAAGGGAAAAGGTCCATCAGCAGATGTCAACATGGTATTTATGTTGCCGACAGAATTCCTTGCGCCGTCCAGTGATGATGAGTTGGAGTTTTCAGACCAAATAGCTCAGTTGGCTCTGGATCCGATGACAGCCATCTTCGAGAAGCCTGCCGATGATGAAAGGCAATATCTTAAGGCTCTGTTTGTTAAAGGAAGAGTGGATGGTCAGCCGATGACTAAGATTTTAATTGATGGTGGGGCTGCTATCAATATCATGCCATATGCAGTGTATCGGAAGCTTGGGAAAGGAGATCAGGATTTGACCAAGACCGATATGATGTTCAAAGACTTTGAGGGCAACGTGTCTCCGGTTAATGGGGCAATATGCGTTGAGTTGACCATCGGCAGCAAAACCTTGCCAACAACCTTCTTCGTGATCAGTGGAAAAGGTGCTTATAACTTGCTGTTGGGAAGAGATTAGATTCATACCAATTGTTGCATCCCGTCTACAATGCACCAGTGATTGGTCCAGTGGGTAGGTGACAAGATTGAGATTGTCCCGGGAGATTCTTCTTATATCATTGCATCGGCAGAGGCAGACACCTATGAAAGAACTAGGTGTATTTCAAGAGAAGTTTGGGAAAAGGACTTTCTCAAAGTTGCCGATTATGAAATTCCACCGATCCAAGCAGTCGGTTCTGATGAAGGTTTTTAATGGATAGATTCGCTGATGATGGAAAATTAGACCCGGGGTTCACATCGGCCGATGATTTGGTAGAAGTAGATATAGGTAGTGGTGATAAACCTAGACCTACTTTTATTAGTGCTAAGTTAATTTCTAAGTGTAAGCAACAGTTAACTGATTTGTTAAAGGAATATAAAGATTGCTTTGCTTGGGATTATACTGAGATGCCTGGTTTAGACCGATCGATTGTTGAACATTGGTTACCAATCAAGTCTGGGTTTCAGCCACATCAACAGCCAGCTCGCCAATGTAATCCTAATATCCTTCCTGATATTAAGGCCGAAATAACTAAACTTATCGAGGCTAAATTTATTCGGCAGTGTCGGTATGCCGAGTGGATCTCCAGTGTCGTTCCAGTCTACAAGAAAAATGGGAAGCTTCGAGTTTGCATTGATTTCAGGAATCTCAATAAAGCTACGCCGATGGATGGCTACCCAATGCCAGTTTCCGATCTGCTAGTTGATGCTGCGGCTGGGCATCGGATCATCAGTTTTATGGATGGCAATGCAGGGTACAATCAGATATTCATGGCTGAAGAAGATATTCGGAAGACTGCATTTAGATGTCCTGGTCATGTTGGGTTGTTTGAATGGATAGTCATGACCTTTGGCTTGAAAAATGCTGGTGCTACTTATCAGAGGGCTATGAATTTTATATTTCATGAGTTCATCGGCAAACTGGTGGAAATTTATATTGATGATGTGGTGGTTAAGTCTGGAGACTTCACAACGCATCTTGCCGATTTGCGAAAGGTGTTGGAATGCACAAGGAAACATGGTTTGAAGATGAATCCCAATAAATGTGCATTTGGTGTACCGGCAGGGCAATTTCTTGGTTTCATGGTGCATCAAAGGGGGGTTGAAATTAGTCGGAGATCCATTGATGCTATCAATAAGATAGTTGCCCCTACCAACAAGATTGGGCTCCAATCTTTGATCGGCAAGGTAAATTTTATCAGGAGGTTTATATCTAATTTATCTGGTAAAATTCGTGCTTTCAGTCCTTTACTTAAGTTGAAAGCCGATCAAGAGTTCATCTGGGGGAGAGAGCAATAGTTCGCCCTAGATGAAATCAAGAATTATTTGGTAAATCCTCTAGTTCTGATTCCACCTCACCAAGGAAAGCCCTTCAGATTGTATTTGTCTACCGATGGGATGGTCATCGGTTCAGCTTTAATTCAAGAGTTTGAAGGGAAGGAACGAGTGATTTACTATTTAAGCAGGAGGTTGATTGATGCTGAAACCAGGTATTCGGCTATTGAGAAGCTGTGCTTATGCTTGTACTTCTCCTGTATTAAGTTAAGGCATTATTTGCTATCGGCCGAATGCACTGTTATTTGCAAAGATGATGTGGTCCGATACATGCTATCTATGCCGATCATGAGCGGCAGGATCGGTAAGTAGATTTTGGCACTGTCAGAATTCGATTTGCGTTATGAATCGGCTAAAGCAGTTAAGGGACAGATTATGGCCGATTTTGTAACTCAACATTGCGGTACGGTGGAGACCTTGGAAATTGTGCCTTGGACGCTCTTCTTTGATGGATCCACGTGTGACCGGGGGGCAGGAATCGGCATAGTGTTAATTTCCCCTCGGGGAAGAAAGTATCAGTTTTCCTTGCCGATTGTTGCCACATCAACAAATAATCAGGCTGAGTATCAAGCTTTAATAAAGGGGTTGGAATTACTAAGGGAAGTTCATGCTGATGCTGTTGAAATCTTCGGGGATTCTATGCTGGTCATAAATCAGTTGGCTGGAAGCTATGAATGCCGAAGCGAGGTCTTAATAACTTATCATGAAAGGTGTATGCAGCTGTTAAAGGAATTCAAGGACTTCCGGTTAGAGCATGTTCCTCGATTACATAATGAAGAGGCCAATCAGTTGGCTCAGCATGCCTCAGGATATCAGCCCATGATTAATGCAATATCGACAATCGGTGCTGATGATTGGAGAAAAGAAATCATTGATTATTTAAAGGATCCATCCAAGAAAGTTGAGAGACGTGTTCGGTTTCAAGCCACTAAGTATCTTGATGAAGGAGGGCTGATAATTCTTCTAATTTTGCCCTGATTTCTGCTGATGTGATTCCAACTGCTCGAGAGGAACTTGCCTCCTCACCTTCGTCTTCAGAAATGTCGATGGCGAAGGAGAACAAGCTGTCGGGAGAGTCTTGTTCCTGAAAAGGAAATTAGATGAGTCATTCCATGGTCAAGTATTGACGAATAATACAGATGGAGATTGGGTGACTTACTTGTTTCAGGGCGATTTCTCGCCTCTGACTAGAAGATGCTGACGGAACCACGGGCTGATCGGCTGGAGTTGCTGATGGGATTATGTCAGCTGAAAGAACAACAGAAATAATTGTAAGACAGAGAAAGTAGGTTCATTGGCAATGATTTCATAGAAAGTGTGTTACCTCGAGGGGGAGCAGTACTTGTTTGGATGGAAGAAACTACCGATGCTATAATTGAACCCGCTGGATCGGCAGTTTGCTCATGCACGTCAGCCGATGTGTCTTCTGGCTGAGGTACATCTGGCTGGGGCTCTTCTGGTTGGAGTTCTTCCACTTGTGGTGCTTCTTGCAGCTGAGGAGGAGATGGTGCTTGTTGCGTATGGACTTCTAGAGAGGAAGGAGAAGATTCCACTGGGATTGGAGATACTGGGGGAGGAGAAGGTGCTGCCGTCCTCTGGCGCTTTGCTTGTGATCTGGTGCTCTTGGAGCCTTTCCTTTTCGCTTGACTGGACTGGGGGGCATCGGCACTTGTGCTTCTGGAACTTGCCGATGCGCTAGTATGCTGATACGATGACAGAAATTCGTGAGTACAAGTGTAACAGATGTAAGAATGGAATCGGTATGAATGAAAGAGTTTGAACAGTTACCTTGAAGGCCTGTGCTAAGGTAGAGGCAGCTACCGATGGAGACGTCTTTGTACGCTTGGTGGTGATTTTCTTCAGGCGCACACCTCGATGCATGATAGCAGCCAAAGTAGGAGCGTTGTTGCCGATTGAAAAGATCGGACCTGATAGAAAAAGATCAATCGGCTTGCCACTCCTGCTGATCGATGGGGGAACGTTATCAACCTGCAATACAATACAGAAAGTGAGTTACCGATGGAAATAAGAGTGAAGGAATTGAGACATCGGTTTGGAAATACTTACAGTGCTATCGGGAACTTTGTACTAGGGGTCAATCATGCCACGGTACGTAAGGACCGATTTGCAGAACAAATGTTCCTTCCATTCTTCCCACCATTGTTTGTACGCCTGAGTGATGAAGAGGGCCGGGATCCACTCTGATAAATTTGCATCTGTATCGGCACTCGGTGGCAGTTGAGCTACTCGGGTCCACTCAAGAAGGCTAGTGATGGTTTCCCTAGGTTTTATCACATCGGCATAACAGCGTGCGATCGGCAACTGACCGAAAGCCAGTTGGCGGGCTAGTGCCGATGGATTATAAAACTCATCGGTTTGGTTGGAGGCTTTCCCGCTACCAAAGAAGTTTACTGGTATAGCTCTAGGAGTGATCAGTGCCATCATCACATCATGATCCTTGTTGAGAGCGTCATTGAATGGATGGAAAACCAAAGGAAACATGGTGTGTGGATCTTCATAAGGCATCCACGCTCGCTGTTCTCTGGTCAGGCCTTCATACAGGGTCTGGAAGAATCGGCTGACCTAGTCTGCGTTGCCACCGGTACCAGGTATAACTATGACAACCTCGCCAAAGTTCAGAGGAGGACGAGTTGCCAATTCTTCTTCATCCAATTCATAATCTTCGGCTATATCCCTGGGGAAGCGTTGTGCGAAGAGGTTGAACTCAAGACGCTTGTGCATATGGAGACTGAGCCACATATTGATAAACCACCAGGGACCCCCTAGGTTGCCGATGGATTGACCAAGTAGGAGTTTTCTGGCTACTTGGTGGAGGAGGTGGTAAACCGAGCCAAGCAGGTATCGGCCGAGGGGAAATCAGCCACCATTAGCTAATCTCTCTGCTGCCGATAGGTAGACAGAGGTTGGTCCTGCCGATCGACCACAGAACACAAATTTGTCCAGCCACATGTTCAGGAAGGTCGTTTGTTCGTTTATGTTGACAGGCCCCATTCTGCGGTACTTCTGAATGTACCCAGACCAGCCGCCGATAGCGAGGGTTTCCACTTTGGCACTAGGCGTGGTGTCAAATAGGTGACTACTATCGGCAGTGGATACATCTAAGCCAGTGAGCATAAGCACATCGGCAAGAGTGGGAGAAGCAGGGCCGTGACCGAAGACAAAAGCATTAAGTGTGTCTGACCAAAAATAAGATGCAGCAATCAACAGCGACTCATTCCTATGCATATCGGCAAGGGACAATCTGATGCATTGGTCTAGTTTTCGCTCGCCCCACTGAACCTCATTCGAGTGGCTGACTCTCAGGAACCAATCCTTCCATCCCACGGTATAACTGGGCCAGGAACGGAAGGTGTCTTTCCACAGATCTAAAGAAAAATTCTCGGCTCTAAAGGGGATCCTATTTGTTTCTGCGTTGATTAGATCAGTGGGATCTGGGTTCCCTAGTGGACCGAGACATTGGAGGTGTAACACCCCAGTGTTATGGTTGCATTAGTCATGTGCATAGCATGAGCATCATCATCCATTCAAAGCATCCATGATCATCATCTATCTTGAGCCATGTCATTCTATGCAAAAATATGATTTAAATTGCTTAAATAGGTTTCCTATGCTTATGATTGAGTGAGCAATGTTTGTGTTTGTGCTTAATGCCTTGGTAATTAGTTTATCTATGCTTAACTTGGCTTTGGGAACAATGTTCATGTTGATCACTTCTCCAAAATATGCTTCTAAGTCATA
The DNA here is from genome assembly GCF_000003195.3 of Sorghum bicolor. Taxonomy (NCBI): domain Eukaryota; kingdom Viridiplantae; phylum Streptophyta; class Magnoliopsida; order Poales; family Poaceae; genus Sorghum; species Sorghum bicolor. Next base: position 36,525,207 of record NC_012876.2, on the reverse strand, counting down.
CTTATGAAAATAGGCCCTAGAAACCTCTTTTGCTTAGGATTTTAAAAAGTGTTTCATAAAATGTTTGCATGTCAAAACTTTCTACAGCAAAGTTATAGCAAATTTTATAAGGAACAAAAGTTGTTTTATGGCCATCTCATGAAAATGACCACAAATAGCTCAAAAGTGACCCACAAGGCAGATTTGGGGCTGTTTTCATCACTTAGAAAATTTTCTAAGTCTTGGAACGAAACCAGTTTGCTCGATTGAATTTGGAAACGTCATACCTCTCAATCCAGGCCGATCTAGCTCTTGCTCCAATTGACAAAGTTGTAGATCTCGCCTAGTACTCCAACTTTGTCAACTACGCCATCTCCTAATTCGCTCTGGTTTGGGAGATAATCGTCGGTGAAGTGGCTCTGTCAGACAAACACCGTTTCTTCTGAATCGGACCTGAGCTCGTCGACGTGGCCGACCGCCGGCAGAGCTCCGTCGCCATTTGTCGACCGTACGCCGCTTCTGGCCCCGCTTGTCAGCTCTTGTCGTGTGCATGACCTCCACGGCGACGTCCCGGGCGAAGTGGACGCGTCCATTCGCTCTGCCTCGCCCTCTCTCGCCTGAAACTCGCCCGCAGCGAGCTCACCGCCGCGAGCTCCCTCCGGCGAGCTCGTGTGCGCTCCTCGCTGCGTCTCCGTCCGCCAAACTCCACCCAAAGCTCCGCCGTGAGCTGCTCTCCAATCTCCACCCTCTAACTCGCCGAGAAGCCCACCGGTGAGCCGACATTTCCTTCTTCCCCCAAATCGGGTCGCCGTGACCTTCTTCTCCGGCGAACTCAATGCCGAGCTCTGTGAAGCCTCTCGTCGTCTCTGGTTAGGTCCTAGAGGTAGCTTAGGTCCTTAGCGAGCTATTGCGCCACTTGGTGGACGCTCTACCAGGTTCTCCGTCGCCGGACACGGTGCGCAGCGCCGCCGTGCTTCCGCCGGAGTGGGTGCTCTCGTGGCCAGCGTGCTCCACGAGGATCCAGGCCAAGCCGCGTACCTAGGAAGCTTCGCCGTGGTCTGCTGGTGCTGTAGAAGGCCTTAGGTCACGCTCTACCGGCCTGAGGGCTCCGGCGTAACGCCGAGCACCTCCGCCGAGCCGCCATCGTCGATGGCAAGCTCCTTCCGGTGGCTCCGCCGGGGTGAAAAGGAGGTCAATCGAGTCGTTAGGGTTTGGGGATCATGCTGATGCCCTTGGTTTGGCCGGAGACCTCGCCGTCGCGGAGAAATCGCCGGCGAAAGTCGCCTCGGCCGCGAGGAAGAAGGACCTGACAGAGGGGGTCCACTGTCAGTGTCACCTCTTTCCCTCCTTTTCTTTTATTCAAAATCTGGATTTTTGGCTTTCTTACAAAAATCATATCTCCTGTTTCTGAGATCCAAAAATTGTGAAACAAATTTTGTGGTGTTTCTTGAGATGGCTAGTATTTGATAAAAATATAAAATGAATCATGTTTTCTGAGAAAGTATTTATTAAGGATTTAATCTTGTAATTTATGGATAAATGCATATCCCTTGTTATACTGCTTAGTTTGCTCTGAAAATTTTATGGTAGCCTTTGCATGGTATTAGAGTGCTCTGATAATTATTTCATGATTTTTGGAGCACTGCTGTTGTGATATGTAATTTGTGTTTGAAGATATGGTTTGTTTCTTTAACTAAATCATATAAAAATAATTGGTGCTTATGCTGGTGTTCTACTTTGGTGGTAAACTTGTGTATGGTATTCCTAAGATATAAATAATCTGAAATCTGTTGTTTGACACCATATAAGTCATGTTTCTGAATTTATGAAATAAATGTCTTGACACATGTTAAATACACATCTTTAAATTGGTATGTGCAATAGCTCTGAAATATTTATAGTGAGGCTCTGATGTTATACTTGTGCCTCTGTGATTTTTGTAGATTTTTCTGAGCACTTTAACTAGTATCTTGTAAATATGCTCTTAGCTAGAGTTAATTAATAAATACCTTGTTAAGTAAATGTTGTGGGGTTTTCATCTGATGATCTGATAACTTTGTAATATGTTTGTGTTCTTAGGCCATATGGTTGGCATGGTTTGTGTTTTGACCATGTCATTAAATAATTAACTATAGGGTTAAATGCTGTTCTGGACAGCAAGGGAGCAATTTGGCTGTTACTGAATGATAACTTGACTTCCTGTGAAACTTGTCTAAATCAAAGTTGTTCTAAACTTGTTGAACTAACTGTGGTTTAAATTTGAGGTCATTTGGCCAAGTAGTTTAAAAGTTATAGCTGTTCCAAGTTGGGTTCCAGAAATAGGTGTTCTCTGTTTTTCTAGAACAGAACCTGGAACTTTGTTTAAATGACTAGTTTCATGTATGAATCTTGCTGTCATGATTAAAGATGAGTTGTAGACAATTTCATAAGCTTTCCAGAATGTCCTTACTCATGTTTGTTGGACCTGTCTATCTTTAGTTATGGTTTATTTACTGAGCATACTAGTTTGTGTTGTTTGCTGCTTTAATGTCATGATAGGTTTTGGGTTATGTTAACTTGTTTATTGTGTGAGTTTTTGTAACTTTTGCTCCGTAAATGAGTGTCCAGTGAGTTGCTTGTGTTATTAAGCATTCATCATTAGCATGTGCATCTTCTTATCGTTCGAGCATGCAATAGGTGCACCGGACGTGGCAGTTTCCTTCGAGCTCCAAGCGAATCCCGAAGGCCAGGAGGGCAGCCAGGAGGTGGAGGTCCAGCAAGCCGGACCCGAGGAGCCCGAAGAAGTTGAGTGCCCGAATCACGAGCCGGCATCATTCGTGAAAGGCAAGCCCCGGAGCATTCTAAGTCTCCCTCTATTTTCGAAAGCTTACTTAATATGTTATATCTATTGGTGCATTACGTATAGGACTTGTGATGAAACTGTAGCTGCATTTTACTCTATCCTTGTCCAGATAACTCACCCTCCCTGGTTGTAGAGTTAGGATCGAGTAGCAGCTTAGCTATGCTTTAATCTGTAGAAGTCGGGTGATTTCCTGTCACCTGCGCGATATAGGGTTGTGTCGGATCACGATGGTCTATATGTGCTATCGTGGATGGAACCTGATTAAATTGAGTTAATCCGGACGGAGTTTTGCAAGTGTGTAGTAACTCCGTCTGTGGCAGCTAAGGACCGATCGTTGTACGTCCTCTTGTCATGTTGAACGCATGCCTAACACTTAGTTGGCCGGATAACTCGTTCCGACCGCGAAGCCGAGTAGTATGACTCAGGCCGGAAGACCGGCAAGTATAAAGTGCGCACTACCGGAGGAAGTGCGGTGTGCGGGGGACCATTGGTGTAAGTCCAAAGACAGGTGAGTTAAAATTCCTGACCTCCCTGGCAGAGTGGTAGCCCTGGGAGTGCGGCGCTGATCGGAGCCGCGATTCCTGAGTTGTACCAAAGGTGACCCGTTGGCTCTCCGGCAGGGGATGCTTGGGTGAGTGCTAGGAATAATCCTCCAGCTGGATAGGAATTCGATTCGAATCGCCGTCTCTCCCGGTTAGTGAGAACTTGACAGAGCAGCGGCAAACGTAGCATTCACTATTGGAATTGGTTCATGATAATGACGATAGCAAGAAGAACATATGATGAATTTGATATGGTTATTATTGTTTGTAATAATCAAGTGATGTGTTGTAGTACAGGTGCTAATCTAGTGGTAGGCTGATGATAAATAAATATGATGCTCTTAAAATAGCTTAGATGTAAGTTAAGCTTTTGGCAAAAGGTGAGTCAACCAGCTCCACTTGATATTCAGCCTTGCATGATCCTTGGTGTCTTTTATGTTACTAGACGGGTAAGTCTAGCTGAGTACATTCTCGTACTCAGGGTTTATTCCCACCTGTTGCAGATGATATCTTCTATGACGGATTCTGCAAGACCTGTCTCCATCCCGCTGGGGATGAAGACTAACCGTTGGGCACGGTTCTCTAACCTTCTCGTCTATGATGCTTTTGGAAGGATGGCATAGACTCTGGCAGTAACAAGAGCTTGTGAACTGAACTTTGAACAAGTGTGTGTAACTATTTTGCTTCCGCTACTTCGAACTTGGGTTGTAATAACTTAATGACTCCGATGTGGTGCCGCTTCGCCGGCAATGAATGACTATGTAACATTCGCTGTGTTTATGTTGAACTATTACGATCTTGGTATGTTGCGAGTTGGTTTGAAGTCCTTCGTGATTTCGATTGACTACCGGGATTATATGGGCTCAAGTTTAGAAACTTGATTGCTTGGCGATCGTTTCTGCACTTGAACTCTTATAATTTGGTCGGTTCTGTGACAGCTGGCATCGGAGCAAGTTCAGCATTATAAATGCAGCGTTTGTGTATTTAAAACAAAAGAGTTTTTAAATAAAACGGTGTAAAATGATTAATTAAGTTATGCCAGTGGTCGAATCCTCCTTGCCCACATAAGGACTCTAGGTGGCTACTTAAGTACTGACTTGGGGGGGTTTTATTTATGCATCTCCGGCAGTACTCAGGTATGGATGAGTGATGACCGCACTATGCTACCCTGTGGTCTAATGGTGGAGGTAGCCTTCATATGTGAATTAGCCACATATGTCGCTAGATTTAAATTATGCAACGTCGCACCTACGCTCAGGTAAGTGTGAGCTGTGAGAGCATGATCGTCCAAACGGCGGTCTAGGGGAGTGTTCGCGGTGGTTTTCTGGAGTGGTTACATGTTGAAACCATGGAACCGCGAAAGAAACTTAATTGGGGAGTATTTAATTTCTCGGGTAGTTGTGGTGTCATTGTTTGTGCATGTTGGGCATGTCCAAACAATGTGCACTTAGTTTACTGCTTTCTTGAGTGAGATATTGGGAACTGTTGGGCTGAAATGAAGTTTTCTGCAGGTACTCTAACAGCGCACGTGTAAACCGATAGTTATCGTATCGAGAGACGAATGTATGCCACCGTATATCCGTTAGAATATTAATTTTCTAAGTTTGTGAGGACGTACGGTTCGTGCATGCATCATGTCGCATTCATACATACATTCTGTCTACTCCTTCCCTTACAATTTCGTCCCTTTTTAAATAAATAAATGCTGCTTCAACTAATCCTCTTTTACCCATGGTATTCCTATTCCTTTCCACAGATGGACGCGTCCGCTTCACCCCGTCCCAGTGACACTTTCTTGCACGAGTTTGGCACTCCTACCCTGCTCTGGAGAGTGTTACGGACAGTTGGGTATACTGAGCCACCTCAGTATTCTTGGTGGGAGATGGAGAGCACAGGAGGGATCCAGTGGTTTGCTGTGCAGGGAGTTGTCCCTCCACATGGGGACAAGCGTGCATGGACAGGCTGGACTTGCAGCTCAGATGGGCAGACTCCCTGGGAGGCAGCTCAGGTTGCTGGACTTGCAGCTCAAATGGGCAGACTCCCTGGGAGGCAGCTCAGGTTGCAGCCCAGACTATCCTGCTCGATATCTGTCAGAGGTGTGGTGACGAACTGACGGGAGGACCAGCGGCCTCCATTCCTAGTGCTGACCCAGCAGCCGCGGAGTGGAAACAGGCTGACGGTTGTGCTTTGGTTCGAGGCAGGGGAGAGAGAGCTGAGAGCTCTAGTCCTGCTATGAGTGCTATGATGGCTGTGCTCAAGCTGATCAGTCAGCGAGAGGGCACCTATGCACAGGTGATGGTGGCTGTTCGCAGGGCCCAGGAGATGCAGCGGAAGGCTGAGAAGCGTGCTCGCAAGTTTCGCAAGCAAGCTAGGCTCCTGGAGCAAGCTCAAAAAGACCACAATGACTGGGAAGACATTGCAGAGAATCGTAGGCAGCAGTGGGTGAAAGTCATTAGAGAGAGAGATCATAAGCAGGATCAGATGAGCCAGTTAGCTCGAGAGCGGGAGACCTTACAGGAGCGCTTGGTGCAGCTCACCCGTGAGAGGGATACTGCACTCCGCGTGTCGGAGAACAGGCGCCGGGCATGGGAGATGCACCGAGTTCAGTCGCTTGAGCGGGAGAACTATCTGCAGGATCAGATTTAGGCTGGTCTTGTGGAGATTCACCGTCTCAACAACTTGCTACACCCTATTCCTCGCCCTATACCCGTGTATCCAGAGGTGGGACCTCAGGTGATTGTGGCCAATGATGATGGTATGGAGGTTGATGGACCAGCAGCGGCTGCACCACATTTGCACGAGGACGTGGAGGACGAGGAGCTTGAGCCGGTTAGCGATGAGGATGGAGAGGCGATCTTCGACGCTGACTCAGACGACGAGCCTGGAGTGTAGGGAGTAGTGGGTAGTGTGATGCCAGGATCTTTGTAGTATGCCAGTCGGCCGTGGTGCTTTTGTAACCATGTTGTAATCCAAAACTAAGACCTTGACTCATGGCATGTACTGTAATGGTGTAATAACTTTATGGACCCATGTGTAGTCTTAATATGATCGTTATGTTATGCCGATGTTTTCCGTTGTGGTGCGTATTGCGGATATCTAGGTCATGTGTTGGATTGGTGATGTTGTTTTGTGGAATGGAATTGTTGTGCCTTTCTGTAAAGCTATTCTCTCGAATACTTCCAGGCATGAATATAAGTTCTTCTACGGCAAATCTTGTCATCATCAATGCTCACTGACTGTGTCTTTACAGATGTCTCGTGGCACCCGAGGTGCGGAACAACGTGCAAACATGAATCCACCCCCTCCTCCTCCACCACCAAATCCAGCTGAACTGATACAAATGATGGTGGAAAATCAGAGGATGCTCACTGAGACCATCAATCGGATGGCAAATCAGGGTGGTCGTAATGCACAGGAAGGGCCATCTCCTAACTTATACAGTAGCTTCAAGGACTTCATGGATACGAAGCCCCCACCTTTCAGAGAAGCCGAAGAACCCCTTCAAGCTGAAGAGTGGCTGAATACGGTGGAACAAAAGTTTCGCCTACTTCGGTTGACTGAAGGTTTGAAGGCGGAGTATGCAGCTCACCAACTGAAAGGTCCGGCAGGTATCTGGTGGAATCAGTATCGGGAAGCTCTTCCAGCCGACACTGTGATCGATTGGAATCTTTTCCGTGAGGCTTTCAAAGGGCATTTCATTCCTCCGGGTGTTATGGAGATGAAGCACACCGAGTTCGTGCAGTTGACTCAGGGCAACAAGACTCTGAAGGAGTATTTGCATGCTTTCAATCACTTGTCTAGATATGCTCCTGAGTTTGTGAACACGGAGACGAAAAAGATTGCTAGTTTCAAGCGGGGTTTGGGTCCCAAATTGCTGAAGACTATGGGCCGCACTAAGTGTGCAACTTTCAATGAGTTTGTCAGTGATGCTCTCACTCAAGAGAACTATAACACTGTGTACACTGCGACCAAGACTCGCAAGAGGGCTTTTGAAGCCGGTGCCGGGTCATCTCAGTCCAAGGCTCCAGTGGTAGCTAAGCCCCCATTTCGTGCTCCAACCCTCAACCAGCGATACCGCCCTCCGGTGATGAAAAATCAGACCAAGACGGGTTTTCGCAAGGGGTACTCTATTGCTCTTCCTAGGGGCAACACGGGTCCCAACTATGCTAAGGCTCCACCTGCTAACCGTCCATGCTGGAACTGCAATCAGACTGGGCATTGGCAGAGCAACTGTCCGTACCCGCCAAAGAAGGGTAACCAAGGGAACGTCCGTCCGGGGCGTGTTCACTACACAACTGTGGAAGCAATCCCTGCTGGTGAGGTAGTCACGGCTGGTAAGTTTCTGGTTAATCAACATGATGCACTCGTGCTTTTTGATTCTGGAGCATCGCATTCTTTTGTGAGTTCTGAATTTGTGTCTAAGCATAGCATCAAGGCCATCACACTTGATAAGGGCAGTTATTGTATTAGTGCTGCGGGAAACGATATTTCCACCAATCAAGTGGTCTTGGGGGAAACCCTGGAAATAGGAGACCGTCAGTTTCTTACTGATCTAGTTGTTCTACCCGGCGTGGGCATAGATGTAATCCTGGGAATGAAGTGGATGAGTGGCAATGGAGTTCTTATCGACACCACCACTCGTGTAGTGATGTTGAAAGACCCAAATACCAAGGAGGCATTTCTAGTGCAACTTCCTCGTGATATTCAAATCCGTAGCACTGTGAATGCAGTTACATCTAAGGCTGTTCAGGATATTCCGGTGGTGTGTGAGTTTCCGGACGTATTTCCTGATAATTTGCCCGGGCTTACTCCGGATCGGGATGTGGAGTTCAAAATTGAATTGATTCCAGGCACCGCTCCTATCTCTAGAAGACCTTATAGGATGCCACCCAATGAGTTAGCTGAGCTTAAGACCCAACTAAATGAGTTGTTGAAGAAGGGTCTTATTCGTCCTAGTTCATCTCCTTGGGGTTGTCCGGCTATCTTTGTGAAGAAGAAGGATCAATCTTTGCGCATGTGTGTGGACTATCGTCCCCTAAATGCGGTGAATATCAAAAACAAATACCCTCTTCCTCGCATTGATATCTTGTTTGATCAGTTGTCTAAAGCTAAGGTATTCTCCAAGATTGATTTGCGATCTGGGTACCATCAGATCAAGATCCGTCCCGAAGATGTACCTAAGACGGCTTTCTCGACGAGGTATGGGTTGTATCAGTACCTTGTCATGTCCTTCGGTCTTACGAATGCACCTGCTCACTTCATGTATCTTATGAATTCGGTGTTCATGCCCGAATTGGACAAATTTGTGGTGGTCTTCATTGATGATATCTTGGTATATTCTTGCAATGAAGAGGAGCATGCAGAGCATCTGCGTCTAGTGTTGTCGCGTTTGCGCGAACATCAGCTTTATGCTAAGTTTAGCAAATGCGAGTTTTGGCTAAAGAAAGTACCTTTCTTGGGCCATGTCTTATCTGAAGAGGGCATATCAGTGGATCCGGCTAAGGTGCAAGAAGTGCTGGATTGGAAAGTTCCGACTTCGGTACACGAGGTTCGGAGTTTTCTCGGTCTGGCTGGGTATTACCGTCGATTCATTCCGGAGTTCTCCAAAATATCCAAGCCTATGACTCGTCTACTCCAGAAAGATGAAAAGTTTGTGTGGACACTTGAGTGTGAAGAGGCATTCCACAAGTTAAGGACGTTGCTGACATCAGCTCCTGTCCTAGCTCAACCTGATATCGAGAAGCCTTTCGATGTCTTTTGTGACGCATCCGGTATTGGTTTAGGCTGTGTGTTGATGCAGGAAGGTCGCGTTATCGCGTATGCCTCGCGCCAACTTCGAAAGCATGAGGTCAATTACCCTACTCATGACTTAGAATTGGCGGCAGTTGTTCATGCTTTGAAAATCTGGAGGCATTATCTGCTGGATAATCTGTGTAATATCTACACCGATCATAAGAGCCTCAAGTATATCTTCACTCAACCTGAACTGAACATGCGGCAGCGAAGGTGGCTTGAGTTGATTAAAGATTATAATCTCCAAGTGCACTATCATCCGGGCAAGGCAAACGTAGTGGCGGATGCCTTGAGTCGGAAAGAGCACTGTCACTCAATCCAAGTGGAAGATCCGTTGTTGTCACATCTTATGCATCCACTTGTACTTAACTAGATTTCTCTGGAAAGTACCATTCGCAATCGAGTCATCGAATTGCAGCAGACAGATGTAGGCATCCACCATATCATGAGGAGGATGAAAGAAGAAGAAACCAAGCATTTCCGGGTTGATGAAAACGGAATCCTTTGGTTCAAGGATCGACTTGTGGTCCCAAAAGTCCGTGAACTGCGAAATCAAATCCTATCTGAAGCTCATTCATCCAAATTGTCTATCCATCCTGGTAGTAGCAAGATGTATCAGGATTTGAAACCTTTGTTTTGGTGGACTAAGATGAAGAAGGAGATAGCTGCTTTTGTCGCTCGTTGTGACAATTGTTGTCGCGTAAAGGCTGTTCACATGAAAGCTGGTTTACTTCAACCCTTGCCAATTCCTGGTTGGAAATGGGAAGAAGTCAGCATGGATTTCATCAGTGGGCTCCCAACTTCTGTTAAGGGTTATGACTCCATCTGGGTGATTGTAGATCGTTTGACCAAGGTTGCTCGATTTATTCCAGTCCGAACTGACTATCGTCCCCATCAGTATGCGGAGTTGTATTTCGAGCACATTGTTCGTCAGTATGGTGTGCCTCGAACAATCATATCTGATCGTGGACCCCAGTTCACTGCTCGTTTTTGGGAGTGTCTGCATGAGCAAATTGGTACTCACTTAGTCCGCAGCTCTGCTTATCATCCCCAAACAGCTGGTCAAACTGAACGAGTTAACCAGATCCTTGAAGATATGTTAAGGGCATGTGCTCTCTCATCAAAAGGTACTTGGGTTAAGTGGTTGCCTTTAGCAGAGTTCTCCTACAACAATAGTTATCAGGAGAGTATCAAGATGGCTCCATTTGAAGCCTTGTACGGTCGAAAGTGTCGAACCCCGTTGAATTGGGTAGAAGCTGGGGAGCGAAGGTTTTATGGCATCGATTTCGTGAACGAAGCAGAGCAGAAAGTCCGTACTATCCAGCAACATCTGGAAGCTGCTCAAGCTCGTCAGAAAAGTTATGCCGACAAGAGGAGGAAGCCGATTGAGTTTTCAGTTGGTGACCATGTGTATATCAAGGTGTCTCCGATGAAGGGTGTACAAAGGTTCGGAGTCAAGCGAAAGCTTGCACCTCGCTATGTGGGACCTTATTGGATTCTCGAAAAGAAAGGGAATGTGGCATACAAAGTTCAACTCCCAGTTGCGCTTCGAGCTATTTTCCCTGTATTCCACGTATCACAATTGAAGAAGTGCCTTCGTGTACCGGAGGAACGAGTGGAGATTCGAGATATCAAGTTGAAGTCAGATTTGGTGTATGAGGAGAAGCCCGTAGCGATTCTTGATCGCAAGGAACGGGAAACGCGTAATCATGTGGTTAAGCTCTACAAGGTGTTGTGGAGCAACCACGGGGAAGAAGACGCCACTTGGGAGACGGAAGATTATTTGAAAGAAGTTTACAAAACCTTCTTCGAAAATCAGTAAGCTTTCAAATCTCGGGACGAGATTTTTGTAAGGGGGGAGGGCTGTAACACCCCAGTGTTATGGTTGCATTAGTCATGTGCATAGCATGAGCATCATCATCCATTCAAAGCATCCATGATCATCATCTATCTTGAGCCATGTCATTCTATGCAAAAATATGATTTAAATTGCTTAAATAGGTTTCCTATGCTTATGATTGAGTGAGCAATGTTTGTGTTTGTGCTTAATGCCTTGGTAATTAGTTTATCTATGCTTAACTTGGCTTTGGGAACAATGTTCATGTTGATCACTTCTCCAAAATATGCTTCTAAGTCATACTTATGAAAATAGGCCCTAGAAACCTCTTTTGCTTAGGCTTTTAAAAAGTGTTTCATAAAATGTTTGCATGTCAAAACTTTCTACAGCAAAGTTATAGCAAATTGTATAAGGAACAAAAGTTGTTTTATGGCCATCTCATGAAAATGATTACAAATAGCTCAAAAGTGACCCACAAGGCAGATTTGGGGCTGTTTTCAACACTTAGAAAATTTTCTAAGTCTTGGAACGAAACCAGTTTGCTCGATTGATTTTGGAAACGTCATAACTCTCAATCCAGGCCGATCTAGCTCTTGCTCCAATTGACAAAGTTGTAGATCTCGCCTAGTACTCCAACTTTGTCAACTACACCATCTCCTAATTCGCTCTGGTTTGGGAGATAATCGTCGGTGAAGTGGCTCTGTCAGACAAACACCGTTTCTTCTGAATCGGACCTGAGCTCGTCGACGTGGCCGACCGCCGGCAGAGCTCCGTCGCCATTTGTCGACCGTACGCCGCTTCTGGCCCCGCTTGTCAGCTCTCGTCGTGTGCATGACCTCCACGGCGACGTCCCGGGCGAAGTGGACGCGTCCATTCGCTCTGCCTCGCCCTCTCTCACCTGAAACTCGCCCGCAGCGAGCTCACCGCCGCGAGCTCACTCCGGCGAGCTCATGTGCGCTCCTCGCTGCGTCTCCGTCCACCAAAGTCCACCCAAAGCTCCGCCGTGAGCTGCTCTCCAATCTCCACCCTCTAACTCGCCGAGAAGCCCACCGGTGAGCCGACATTTCCTTCTTCCCCCAAATCGGGTCGCCGTGACCTTCTTCTCCGGCGATCTCAATGCCGAGCTCTGTGAAGCCTCTCGTCGTCTCTGGTTAGGTCCTAGAGGTAGCTTAGGTCCTTAGCGAGCTTTTGCGCCACTTGGTGGACGCTCTACCAGGTTCTCCGTCGCCGGACACGGTGCGCAGCGCCGCCGTGCTTCCGCCGGAGTGGGTGCTCTCGTGGCCAGCGTGCTCCACGAGGATCCAGGCCAAGCCGCATATCTAGGAAGCTTCGCCGTGGTCTGCTGGTGCTGTAGAAGGCCTTAGGTCACGCTCTACCGGCCTGAGGGCTCCGGCGTAACGCCGAGCACCTCCGCCGAGCCGCCATCGTCGACGGCAAGCTCCTTCCGGTGGCTCCGCCGGGGTGAAAAGGGGGTCAATCGAGTCGTTAGGGTTTGGGGATCACGCTGATGCCCTTGGTTTGGCCGGAGACCTCGCCGTCGCGGAGAAATCGCCGGCGAAAGTCGCCTCGGCCGCGAGGAAGAAGGACCTGACAGAGGGGGTCCACTGTCAGTGTCACCTCTTTCCCTCCTTTTCTTTTATTCAAAATCTGGATTTTTGGCTTTCTTGCAAAAATCATATCTCCTGTTTCTGAGATCCAAAAATTGTGAAACAAATTTTGTGGTGTTTCTTGAGATGGCTAGTATTTGATAAAAATATAAAATGAATCATGTTTTCTGAGAAAGTATTTATTAAGGATTTAATCTTGTTATTTATGGATAAATGCATATCCCTTGTTATACTGCTTAGTTTGCTCTGAAAATTTTATGGTAGCCTTTGCATGGTATTAGAGTGCTCTGATAATTATTTCATGATTTTTGGAGCACTGCTGATGTGATATGTAATTTGTGTCTGAAGATATGGTTTGTTTCTTTAACTAAATCATATAAAAATAATTGGTGCTTATGAAGGTGTTCTAATTTGGTGGTAAACTTGTGTATGGTATTCCTAAGATATAAATAATCTGAAATCTGTTGTTTGACACCATATAAGTCATGTTTCTGAATTTATGAAATAAATGTCTTGACACATGTTAAATACACATCTTTAAATTGGTATGTGCAATAGCTCTGAAATATTTATGGTGAGGCTCTGATGTTATACTTGTGCCTCTGTGATTTTTGTAGATTTTTCTGAGCACTTTAACTAGTATCTTGTAAATATGCTCTAAGCTAGAGTTAATTAATAAATACCTTGTTAAGTAAATGTTGTGGGGTTTTCATCTGATGATCTGATAACTTTGTAATATGTTTGTGTTCTTAGGCCATATGGTTGGCATGGTTTGTGTTTTGACCATGTCATTAAATAATTAACTATAGGGTTAAATGCTGTTCTGGACAGCAAGGGAGCAATTTGGCTGTTACTGAATGATAACTTGACTTCCTGTGAAACTTGTCTAAATCAAAGTTGTTCTAAACTTGTTGAACTAACTGTGGTTTAAATTTGAGGTCATTTGGCCAAGTAGTTTAAAAGTTATAGCTGTTCCAAGTTGGGTTCCAGAAATAGGTGTTCTCTGTTTTTCTAGAACAGAACCTGGAACTTTGTTTAAATGACTAGTTTCATTTATGAATCTTGCTGTCATGATTAAAGATGAGTTGTAGACAATTTCATAAGCTTTCCAGAATGTCCTTACTCATGTTTGTTGGACCTGTCTATCTTTAGTTATGGTTTATTTACTGAGCATACTAGTTTGTGTTGTTTGCTCCTTTAATGTCATGATAGGTTTTGGGTTATGTTAACTTGTTTATTGTGTGAGTTAGTATAACTTTTGCTCCGTAAATGAGTGTCCAGTGAGTTGCTTGTGTTATTAAGCATTCATCGTTAGCATGTGCATCTTCTTATCGTTCGAGCATGCAATAGGTGCACCGGACGTGGCAGTTTCCTTCGAGCTCCAAGCGAATCCCGAAGGCCAGGAGGGCAGCCAGGAGGTGGAGGTGCAGCAAGCCGGACCCGAGGAGCCCGAAGAAGAAGTTGAGTGCCCGAATCACGAGCCGGCATCGTTCGTGAAAGGCAAGCCCCGGAGCATTCTAAGTCTCCCTCTATTTTCGAAAGCTTACTTAATATGTTATATCTATTGGTGCATTACGTATAGGAGTTGTGATGAAACTGTTGCTGCATTTTACTCTATCCTTGTCCAGATAACTCACCCTCCCTGGTTGTAGAGTTAGGATCGAGTAGCAGCTTAGCTATGCTTTAATCGGTAGAAGTCGGGTGATTTCCTGTCACCTGCGCGATATAGGGTTGTGTCGGATCACGATGGTCTATATGTGCTATCGTGGATGGAACCTGATTAAATTGAGTTAAGCCGGGCGGAGTTTTGCAAGTGTGTAGTAACTCCGTCTGTGGCAGCTAAGGACCGATCGTTGTATGTCCTCTTGTCATGTTGAACGCATGCCTCACACTTAGTTAGCCGGATAACTCGTTCCGACCGCGAAGCCGAGTAGTATGACTCAGGCCGGAAGACCGGCAAGTATAAAGTGCGCACTACCGGAGGAAGTGCGGTGTGCGGGGGACCATTGGCGTAAGTCCAAAGGCAGGTGAGTTAAAATTCCTGACCTCCCTGGCAGAGTGGTAGCCCTGGGAGTGCGGCGCTGATCGGAGCCGCGATTCCTGAGTTGTACCAAAGGTGACCCGTTGGCTCTCCGGCAGGGGATGCTTGGGTGAGTGCTAGGAATAATCCTCCAGCTGGATAGGAATTCGATTTGAATCGCCGTCTCTCCCGGTTAGTGAGAACTTGACAGAGCAGCGGCAAACGTAGCATTCACTATTGGAATTGGTTCATAATAATGACGATAGCAAGAAGAACATATGATGAATTTGATATGGTTATTATTGTTTGTAATAATCAAGTGATGTGTTGTAGTACAGGTGCTAATCTAGTGGTAGGCTGATGATAAATAAATATGATGCTCTTAAAATAGCTTAGATGTAAGTTAAGCTTTTGGCAAAAGGTGAGTCAACCAGCTCCACTTGATATTCAGCCTTGCATGATCCTTGGTGTCTTTTATGTTACTTGACGGGTAAGTCTAGCTGAGTACATTCTCGTACTCAGGGTTTATTCTCACCTGTTGCAGATGATATCTTCTATGACGGATTCTGCAAGACCTGTCTCCATCCCGCTGGGGATGAAGACTAACCGTTGGGCACGGTTCTCTAACCTTCTCGTCTATGATGCTTTTGGAAGGATGGCATAGACTCTGGCAGTAACAAGAGCTTGTGAACTGAACTTTGAACAAGTGTGTGTAACTATTTTGCTTCCGCTACTTCGAACTTGGGTTGTAATAACTTAATGACTCCGATGTGGTGCCGCTTCGCCGGCAATGAATGACTATGTAACATTCGCTGTGTTTATGTTGAACTATTACGATCTTGGTATGTTGCGAGTTGGTTTGAAGTCCTTCGTGATTTCGATTGACTACCGGGATTATATGGGCTCAAGTTTAGAAACTTGATTGCTTGGCGATCGTTTCTGCACTTGAACTCTTATAATTTGGTCGGTTCTGTGACAGCTGGCATCGGAGCAAGTTCAGCATTATAAATGCAGCGTTTGTGTATTTAAAACAAAAGAGTTTTTAAATAAAATGGTGTAAAATGATTAATTAAGTTATGCCAGTGGTCGAATCCTCTTTGCCCACATAAGGACTCTAGGTGGCTACTTAAGTACTGACTTGGGGGGGGTTTTATTTATGCATCTCCGGCAGTACTCAGGTATGGATGAGTGATGACCGCACTATGCTACCCTGTGGTCTAATGGTGGAGGTAGCCTTCATATGTGATTTAGCCACATATGTCGCTAGATTTAAATTATGCAACGTCGCACCTACGCTCAGGTAAGTGTGAGCTGTGAGAGCATGATCGTCCAAACGGCGGTCTAGGGGAGTGTTCGCGGTGGTTTTCTGGAGTGGTTACATGTCGAAACCATGGAACCGCGAAAGAAACTTAATTGGAGAGTATTTAATTTCTCGGGTAGTTGTGGTGTCATTGTTTGTGCATGTTGGGCATGTCCAAACAATGTGCACTTAGTTTACTGCTTTCTTGAGTGAGATATTGGGAACTGTTGGGCTGAAATAAAGTTTTCTGCAGGTACTCTAACAGCGCACGTGTAAACCGATAGTTATCGTATCGAGAGACGAATGTATGCCACCGTATATCCGTTAGAATATTAATTTTCTAAGTTTGTGAGGACGTACGGTTCGTGCATGCATCATGTCGCATTCATACATACATTCTGTCTACTCCTTCCCTTACAATTTCGTCCCTTTTTAAATAAATAAATGCTGCTTCAACTAATCCTCTTTTACCCATGGTATTCCTATTCCTTTCCACAGATGGACGCGCCCGCTTCACCCCGTCCCAGTGACACTTTCTTGCACGAGTTTGGCACTCCTACCCTGCTCTGGAGAGTGTTACGGACTGTTGGGTATACTGAGCCACCTCAGTATTCTTGGTGGGAGATGGAGAGCACAGGAGGGATCCAGTGGTTTGCTGTGCAGGGAGTTGTCCCTCCACATGGGGACAAGCCTGCATGGACAGGCTGGACTTGCAGCTCAGATGGGCAGACTCCCTGGGAGGCAGCTCAGGTTGCAGCCCAGACTATCCTGCTCGATATCTGTCAGAGGTGTGGTGACGAGCTGACGGGAGGACCAGCGGCCTCCATTCCTAGTGCTGACCCAGCAGCCGCGGAGTGGAAACAGGCTGACGGTTGTGCTTTGGTTCGAGGCAGGGGAGAGAGAGCTGAGAGCTCTAGTCCTGCTATGAGTGCTATGATGGCTGTGCTCAAGCTGATCAGTCAGCGAGAGGGCACCTATGCACAGGTGATGGTGGCTGTTCGCAGGGCCCAGGAGATGCAGCGGAAGGCTGAGAAGCGTGCTCGCAAGTTTCGCAAGCAAGCTAGGCTCCTGGAGCAAGCTCAAAAAGACCGCAATGACTGGGAAGACATTGCAGAGTATCGTAGGCAGCAGTGGGTGAAAGCCATTAGAGAGAGAGATCATAAGCAGGATCAGATGAGCCAGTTAGCTCGGGAGCGGGAGACCTTACAGGAGCGCTTGGTGCAGCTCACCCGTGAGAGGGATACTGCACTCCGCGTGTCGGAGAACAGGCGCCGGGCATGGGAGATGCACCGAGTTCAGTCGCTTGAGCGGGAGAACTATCTGCAGGATCAGATTGAGGCTGGTCTTGTGGAGATTCACCGTCTCAACAACTTGCTACACCCTATTCCTCGCCCTATACCCATGTATCCAGAGGTGGGACCTCAGGTGATTGTGGCTGATGATGATGGTATGGAGGTTGATGGACCAGCAGCGGCTGCACCACATTTGCACGAGGACGTGGAGGACGAGGAGCTTGAGCCAGTTAGCGATGAGGATGGAGAGGCGATCTTCGACGCTGACTCAGACGACGAGCCTAGAGTGTAGGGAGTAGTGGGTAGTGTGATGCCAGGATCTTTGTAGTATGCTAGTCGGCCGTGGTGCTTTTATAACCATGTTGTAATCCAAAACTTTGACCTTGACTCATGGCATGTACTGTAATGGTGTAATAACTTTATGGACCCATGTGTAGTCTTAATATGATCGTTATGTTATGCCGATGTTTTCCGTTGTGGTGCGTATTGCGGATATCTAGGTCATGTGTTGGATTGGTGATGTTGTTTTGTGGAATGGAATTGTTGTGCCTTTCTGTAAAGCTATTCTCTCGAATACTTTCAGGCATGAATATAAGTTCTTCTACGGCAAATCTTGTCATCATCAATGCTCACTGACTGTGTCTTTACAGATGTCTCGTGGCACCCGAGGTGCGGAACAGCGTGCAAACATGAATCCACCCCCTCCTCCTCCACCACCAAATCCAGCTGAACTGATGCAAATGATGGTGGAAAATCAGAGGATGCTCACTGAGACCATCAATCGGATGGCAAATCAGGGTGGTCGTAATGCACAGGAAGGGCCAGCTCCTAACCAGTACAGTAGCTTCAAGGACTTCATGGATACGAAGCCCCCACCTTTCAGAGAAGCCGAAGAACCCCTTCAAGCTGAAGAGTGGCTGAATACGGTGGAACAAAAGTTTCGCCTACTTCGGTTGACTGAAGGTTTGAAGGCGGAGTATGCAGCTCACCAACTGCAAGGTCCGGCAGGTATCTGGTGGAATCAGTATCGGGAAGCTCTTCCAGCCGACAGTGTGATCGATTGGAATCTTTTCCGTGAGGCTTTCAAAGGGCATTTCATTCCTCCGGGTGTTATGGACATGAAGCACACCGAGTTCATGCAGTTGACTCAGGGCAACAAGACTCTGAAGGAGTATTTGCATGCTTTCAATCACTTGTCTAGATATGCTCCTGAGTTTGTGAACACGGAGACGAAAAAGATTGCTAGTTTCAAGCGGGGTTTGGGTCCCAAATTGCTGAAGACTATGGGCCGCACTAAGTGTGCAACTTTCAATGAGTTTGTCAGTGATGCTCTCACTCAAGAGAACTATAACACTGTGTACACTGCGACCAAGACTCGCAAGAGGGCTTTTGAAGCCGGTGCCGGGTCATCTCAGTCCAAGGCTCCAGTGGCAGCTAAGCCCCCATTTCGTGCTCCAACCCTCAACCAGCGATACCGCCCTCCGGTGAAGAAAAATCAGACCAAGACGGGTTTTCGCAAGGGGTACTCTATTGCTCTTCCTAGGGGCAACACGGGTCCCAACTATGCTAAGGCTCCACCTGCTAACCGTCCGTGCTGGAACTGCAATCAGACTGGGCATTGGCAGAGCAACTGTCCGTACCCGCCAAAGAAGGGTAACCAAGGGAACGTCCGTCCGGGGCGTGTTCACTACACAACTGTGGAAGCAATCCCTACTGGTGAGGTAGTCACGGCTGGTAAGTTTCTGGTTAATCAACATGATGCACTCGTGCTTTTTGATTCTGGAGCATCGCATTCTTTTGTGAGTTCTGAATTTGTGTCTAAGCATAGCATCAAGGCCATCACACTTGATAAGGGCAGTTATTGTATTAGTGCTGCGGGAAACGATATTTCCACCAATCAAGTGGTCTTGGGGGCAACACTGGAAATAGGAGACCGTCAGTTTCTTACTGATCTGGTTGTTCTACCCAGCGTGGGCATAGATGTAATCCTGGGAATGAAGTGGATGAGTGGCAATGGAGTTCTTATCGACACCACCACTCGTGTAGTGATGTTGAAAGACCCAAATACCAAGGAGGCATTTCTAGTGCAACTTCCTCGTGATATTCAAATCCGTAGCACTGTGAATGCAGTTACATCTAAGGCTGTTCAGGATATTCCGGTGGTGTGTGAGTTTCCGGACGTATTTCCTGATGATTTGCCCGGGCTTCCTCCGGATCGGGATGTGGAGTTCAAAATTGAATTGATTCCAGGCACCGCTCCTATCTCTAGAAGACCTTATAGGATGCCACCCAATGAGTTAGCTGAGCTTAAGACCCAACTAAATGAGTTGTTGAAGTAGGGTCTTATTCGTCCTAGTTCATCTCCTTGGGGTTGTCCGGCTATCTTTGTGAAGAAGAAGGATCAATCTTTGCGCATGTGTGTGGACTATCGTCCCCTAAATGCGGTGAATATCAAGAACAAATACCCTCTTCCTCGCATTGATATCTTGTTTGATCAGTTGTCTAAAGCTAAGGTATTCTCCAAGATTGATTTGCGATCTGGGTACCATCAGATCAAGATCCGTCCCGAAGATGTACCTAAGACGGCTTTCTCGACGAGGTATGGGTTGTATCAGTACCTTGTCATGTCCTTCGGTCTTACGAATGCACCTGCTCACTTCATGTATCTTATGAATTCGGTGTTCATGCCCGAATTGGACAAATTTGTGGTGGTCTTCATTGATGATATCTTGGTATATTCTTGCAATGAAGAGGAGCATGCAGAGCATCTGCGTCTAGTGTTGTCGCGTTTGCGCGAACATCAGCTTTATGCTAAGTTTAGCAAATGCGAGTTTTGGCTAAAGAAAGTACCTTTCTTGGGCCATGTCTTATCTGAAGAGGGCATATCAGTGGATCCGGCTAAGGTGCAAGAAGTGCTGGATTGGAAAGTTCCGACTTCGGTACACGAGGTTCGGAGTTTTCTCGGTCTGGCTGGGTATTACCGTCGATTCATTCCGGAGTTCTCCAAAATATCCAAGCCTATGACTCGTCTACTCCAGAAAGATGAAAAGTTTGTGTGGACACCTGAGTGTGAAGAGGCATTCCACAAGTTAAGGACGTTGCTGACATCAGCTCCTGTCCTAGCTCAACCTGATATCGAGAAGCCTTTCGATGTCTTTTGTGACGCATCCGGTATTGGTTTAGGCTGTGTGTTGATGCAGGAAGGTCGCGTTATCGCGTATGCCTCGCGCCAACTTCGAAAGCATGAGGTCAATTACCCTACTCATGACTTAGAATTGGCGGCAGTTGTTCATGCTTTGAAAATCTGGAGGCATTATCTGCTGGGTAATCTGTGTAATATCTACACCGATCATAAGAGCCTCAAGTATATCTTCACTCAACCTGAACTGAACATGCGGCAGCGAAGGTGGCTTGAGTTGATTAAAGATTATAATCTCCAAGTGCACTATCATCCGGGCAAGGCAAACGTAGTGGCGGATGCCTTGAGTCGGAAAGAGCACTGTCACTCAATCCAAGTGGAAGATCCGTTGTTGTCACATCTTATGCATCCACTTGTACTTAACCAGATTTCTCTGGAAAGTACCATTCGCAATCGAGTCATCAAATTGCAGCAGACAGATGTAGGCATCCACCATATCAAGAGGAAGATGAAAGAAGAAGAAACCAAGCATTTCCGGGTTGATGAAAACGGAATCCTTTGGTTCAAGGATCGACTTGTGGTCCCAAAAGACCGTGAACTGCGAAATCAAATCCTATCTGATGCTCATTCATCCAAATTGTCTATCCATCCTGGTAGTAGCAAGATGTATCAGGATTTGAAACCTTTGTTTTGGTGGACTAAGATGAAGAAGGAGATAGCTGCTTTTGTCGCTCGTTGTGACAATTGTTGTCGCGTAAAGGCTGTTCACATGAAAGCTGGTTTACTTCAACCCTTGCCAATTCCTGGTTGGAAATGGGAAGAAGTCAGCATGGATTTCATCAGTGGGCTCCCAACTTCTGTTAAGGGTTATGACTCCATCTGGGTGATTGTAGATCGTTTGACCAAGGTTGCTCGATTTATTCCAGTCCGAACTGACTATCGTCCCCATCAGTATGCGGAGTTGTATTTCGAGCACATTGTTCGTCAGTATGGTGTGCCTCGAACAATCATATCTGATCATGGACCCCAGTTCACTGCTCGTTTTTGGGAGTGTCTGCATGAGCAAATTGGTACTCACTTAGTCCGCAGCTCTGCTTATCATCCCCAAACAGCTGGTCAAACTGAACGAGTTAACCAGATCCTTGAAGATATGTTGAGAGCATGTGCTCTCTCATCAAAAGGTACTTGGGTTAAGTGGTTGCCTTTAGCAGAGTTCTCCTACAACAATAGTTATCAGGAGAGTATCAAGATGGCTCCATTTGAAGCCTTGTACGGTCGAAAGTGTCGAACCCCGTTGAATTGGGTAGAAGCTGGGGAGCGAAGGTTTTATGGCATCGATTTCGTGAACGAAGCAGAGCAGAAAGTCCGTACTATCCAGCAACATCTGGAAGCTGCCCAAGCTCGTCAGAAAAGTTATGCCGACAAGAGGAGGAAGCCGATTGAGTTTTCAGTTGGTGACCATGTGTATATCAAGGTGTCTCCGATGAAGGGTGTACAAAGGTTCGGAGTCAAGCGAAAGCTTGCACCCCGCTATGTGGGACCTTATCGGATTCTCGAAAAGAAAGGGAATGTGGCATACAAAGTTCAACTCCCAGTTGCGCTTCGAGCTATTTTCCCTGTATTCCACGTATCACAATTGAAGAAGTGCCTTCGTGTACCGGAGGAACAAGTGGAGATTCGAGATATCAAGTTGAAGTCAGATTTGGTGTATGAGGAGAAGCCCGTAGCGATTCTTGATCGCAAGGAACGGGAAACGCGTAATCGTGTGGTTAAGCTCTACAAGGTGTTGTGGAGCAACCACGGGGAAGAAGACGCCACTTGGGAGACGGAAGATTATTTGAAAGAAGTTTACAAAACCTTCTTCGAAAATCAGTAAGCTTTCAAATCTCGGGACGAGATTTTTGTAAGGGGGGAGGGCTGTAACACCCCAGTGTTATGGTTGCATTAGTCATGTGCATAGCATGAGCATCATCATCCATTCAAAGCATCCATGATCATCATCTATCTTGAGCCATGTCATTCTATGCAAAAATATGATTTAAATTGCTTAAATAGGTTTCCTATGCTTATGATTGAGTGAGCAATGTTTGTGTTTGTGCTTAATGCCTTGGTAATTAGTTTATCTATGCTTAACTTGGCTTTGGGAACAATGTTCATGTTGATCACTTCTCCAAAATATGCTTCTAAGTCATACTTATGAAAATAGGCCCTAGAAACCTCTTTTGCTTAGGCTTTTAAAAAGTGTTTCATAAAATGTTTGCATGTCAAAACTTTCTACAGCAAAGTTATAGCAAATTGTATAAGGAACAAAAGTTGTTTTATGGCCATCTCATGAAAATGATCACAAATAGCTCAAAAGTGACCCACAAGGCAGATTTGGGGCTGTTTTCAACACTTAGAAAATTTTCTAAGTCTTGGAACGAAACCAGTTTGCTCGATTGATTTTGGAAACGTCATAACTCTCAATCCAGGCCGATCTAGCTCTTGCTCCAATTGACAAAGTTGTAGATCTCGCCTAGTACTCCAACTTTGTCAACTACGCCATCTCCTAATTCGCTATGGTTTGGGAGATAATCGTCGGTGAAGTGGCTCTGTCAGACAAACACCGTTTCTTCTGAATCGGACCTGAGCTCGTCGACGTGGCCGACCGCCGGCAGAGCTCCGTCGCCATTTGTCAACCGTACGCCGCTTCTGGCCCCGCTTGTCAGCTCTCGTCGTGTGCATGACCTCCACGGCGACGTCCCGGGCGAAGTGGACGCGTCCATTCGCTCTGCCTCGCCCTCTCTCGCCTGAAACTCGCCTGCAGCGAGCTCACCGCCGCGAGCTCACTCCGGCGAGCTCGTGTGCGCTCCTCGCTGCGTCTCCGTCCACCAAACTCCACCCAAAGCTCCGCCGTGAGCTGCTCTCCAATCTCCACCCTCTAACTCGCCGAGAAGCCCACCGGTGAGCCGACATTTCCTTCTTCCCCCAAATCGGGTCGCCGTGACCTTCTTCTCCGGCGATCTCAATGCCGAGCTCTGTGAAGCCTCTCATCGTCTCTGGTTAGGTCCTAGAGGTAGCTTAGGTCCTTAGCGAGCTTTTGCGCCACTTGGTGGACGCTCTACCAGGTTCTCCGTCGCCGGACACGGTGCGCAGCGCCGCCGTGCTTCCGCCGGAGTGGGTGCTCTCGTGGCCAGCGTGCTCCACGAGGATCCAGGCCAAGCCGCGTACCTAGGAAGCTTCGCCGTGGTCTGCTGGTGCTGTATAAGGCCTTAGGTCACGCTCTACCGGCCTGAGGGCTCCGGCGTAACGCCGAGCACCTCCGCTGAGCCGCCATCGTCGACGGCAAGCTCCTTCCGGTGGCTCCGCCGGGGTGAAAAGGGGGTCAATCGAGTCGTTAGGGTTTGGGGATCACGCTGATGCCCTTGGTTTGGCCGGACACCTCGCCGTCGCAGAGAAATCGCCGGCAAAAGTCGCCTCGGCCGCGAGGAAGAAGGACCTGACAGAGGGGGTCCACTGTCAGTGTCACCTCTTTCCCTCCTTTTCTTTTATTCAAAATCTGGATTTTTGGCTTTCTTGCAAAAATCATATCTCCTGTTTCTGAAATCCAAAAATTGTGAAACAAATTTTGTGGTGTTTCTTGAGATGGCTAGTATTTGAGAAAAATATAAAATGAATCATGTTTTCTGAGAAATTATTTATTAAGGATTTAATCTTGTTATTTATGGATAAATGCATATCCCTTGTTATACTGCTTAGTTTGCTCTGAAAATTTTATGGTAGCCTTTGCATGGTATTAGAGTGCTCTGATAATTATTTCATGATTTTTGGAGCACTGCTGTTGTGATATGTAATTTGTGTTTGAAGATATGGTTTGTTTCTTTAACTAAATCATATAAAAATAATTGGTGCTTATGCTGGTGTTCTACTTTGGTGGTAAACTTGTGTATGGTATTCCTAAGATATAAATAATCTGAAATCTGTTGTTTGACACCATATAAGTCATGTTTCTGAATTTATGAAATAAATGTCTTGATAAATGTTAAATACACATCTTTAAATTGGTATGTGCAATAGCTCTGAAATATTTATGGTGAGGCTCTGATGTTATACTTGTGCCTCTGTGATTTTTGTAGATTTTTCTGAGCACTTTAACTAGTATCTTGTAAATATGCTCTAAGCTAGAGTTAATTAATAAATACCTTGTTAAGTAAATGTTGTGGGGTTTTCATCTGATGATCTGATAACTTTGTAATATGTTTGTGTTCTTAGGCCATATGGTTGGCATGGTTTGTGTTTTGACCATGTCATTAAATAATTAACTATAGGGTTAAATGCTGTTCTGGACAGCAAGGGAGCAATTTGGCTGTTACTGAATGATAACTTGACTTCCTGTGAAACTTGTCTAAAGCAAAGTTGTTCTAAACTTGTTGAACTAACTGTGGTTTAAATTTGAGGTCATTTGGCCAAGTAGTTTAAAAGTTATAGCTGTTCCAAGTTGGGTTCCAGAAATAGGTGTTCTCTGTTTTTCTAGAACAGAACCTGGAACTTTGTTTAAATGACTAGTTTCATGTATGAATCTTGCTGTCATGATTAAAGATGAGTTGTAGACAATTTCATAAGCTTTCCAGAATGTCCTTACTCATGTTTGTTGGACCTGTCTATCTTTAGTTATGGTTTATTTACTGAGCATACTAGTTTGTGTTGTTTGCTGCTTTAATGTCATGATAGGTTTTGGGTTATGTTAACTTGTTTATTGTGTGAGTTAGTATAACTTTTGCTCCGTAAATGAGTGTCCAGTGAGTTGCTTGTGTTATTAAGCATTCATCGTTAGCATGTGCATCTTCTTATCGTTCGAGCATGCAATAGGTGCACCGGACGTGGCAGTTTCCTTCGAGCTCCAAGCGAAGCCCGAAGGCCAGGAGGGCAGCCAGGAGGTGGAGGTCCAGCAAGCCGGACCCGAGGAGCCCGAAGAAGAAGTTGAGTGCCCGAATCACGAGCCGGCATCGTTCGTGAAAGGCAAGCCCCGGAGCATTCTAAGTCTCCCTCTATTTTCGAAAGCTTACTTAATATGTTATATCTATTGGTGCATTACGTATAGGAGTTGTGATGAAACTGTTGCTGCATTTTACTCTATCCTTGTCCAGATAACTCACCCTCCCTGGTTGTAGAGTTAGGATCGAGTAGCAGCTTAGCTATGCTTTAATCGGTAGAAGTCGGGTGATTTCCTGTCACCTGCGCGATATAGGGTTGTGTCGGATCACGATGGTCTATATGTGCTATCGTGGATGGAACCTGATTAAATTGAGTTAAGCCGGGCGGAGTTTTGCAAGTGTGTAGTAACTCCGTCTGTGGCAGCTAAGGACCGATCGTTGTACGTCCTCTTGTCATGTTGAACGCATGCCTAACACTTAGTTGGCCGGATAACTCGTTCCGACCGCGAAGCCGAGTAGTATGACTCAGGCCGGAAGACCGGCAAGTATAAAGTGCGCACTACCGGAGGAAGTGCGGTGTGCGGGGGACCATTGGCGTAAGTCCAAAGGCAGGTGAGGTAAAATTCCTGACCTCCCTGGCAGAGTGGTAGCCCTGGGAGTGCGGCGCTGATCGGAGCCGCGATTCCTGAGTTGTACCAAAGGTGACCCGTTGGCTCTCCGGCAGGGGATGCTTGGGTGAGTGCTAGGAATAATCCTCCAGCTGGATAGGAATTCGATTCGAATCGCCGTCTCTCCCGGTTAGTGAGAACTTGACAGAGCAGCGGCAAACGTAGCATTCACTATTGGAATTGGTTCATGATAATGACGATAGCAAGAAGAACATATGATGAATTTGATATGGTTATTATTGTTTGTAATAATCAAGTGATGTGTTGTAGTACAGGTGCTAATCTAGTGGTAGGCTGATGATAAATAAATATGATGCTCTTAAAATAGCTTAGATGTAAGTTAAGCTTTTGGCAAAAGGTGAGTCAACCAGCTCCACTTGATATTCAGCCTTGCATGATCCTTGGTGTCTTTTATGTTACTAGACGGGTAAGTCTAGCTGAGTACATTCTCGTACTCAGGGTTTATTCCCACCTGTTGCAGATGATATCTTCTATGACGGATTCTGCAAGACCTGTCTCCATCCCGCTGGGGATGAAGACTAACCGCTGGGCACGGTTCTCTAACCTTCTCGTCTATGATGCTTTTGGAAGGATGGCATAGACTCTGGCAGTAACAAGAGCTTGTGAACTGAACTTTGAACAAGTGTGTGTAACTATTTTGCTTCCGCTACTTCGAACTTGGGTTGTAATAACTTAATGACTCCGATGTGGTGCCGCTTCGCCGGCAATGAATGACTATGTAACATTCGCTGTGTTTATGTTGAACTATTATGATCTTAGTATGTTGCGAGTTGGTTTGAAGTCCTTCGTGATTTCGATTGACTACCGGGATTATATGGGCTCAAGTTTAGAAACTTGATTGCTTGGCGATCGTTTCTGCACTTGAACTCTTATAATTTGGTCGGTTCTGTGACAGGAGGTGTGGCTGATCGGTAGGGACGACAATTTTATTGGACAGATCCTAATGGTTTTTGGGATAAAAAAGAAGAACAAAAAGAAACAAGGGTAATGTTCAGTAAAATAATTTGCGGATGAACAAGGACATGGTAAAAGTACAAGAGGTAGGGTGAAGAACTAACCTCGGGGACAGCAAAGTTGATGGCCATCTCTTCGCGAAAAGATGGTCGAAGACTTTGAGGATGGTGAAGAAAGGGCTTCGTTGGAGTTCTTGGAGCTCTCGAACAGCGCCGCCGCCAGAAAGGTGGAGTTGGGGCTGTAGAATGATGCGATGGAGAAGGAGTACCCGAGAAGGAACTATTTATAGGACGAAACGGGCCAGGGCAAATCTGACTTATCTCTTCGCCGTATCCGTGAAATCCGAGAGTACTCAGGTGGATATGGTAACTGTTCGCACGATAATCAAGGGATTGCGCAGGTGATTTGACAGGAAGCGGTCATAATCTAGAGATATTTCACTGTGCGGGATTTCCTGGTCGGTCCATCGGCAGCGCCTTGTAACGGTAATATTGCCGATGGACGAATAAAGTGGAGATGTCCGTTTGGAAGGATAAGATACTTAACTGTGCGAAATGTCCTACTCAGTCCACCGGTAGTTCTTTGTAACGGTAACATTGCCGATGGACGACTAAAGTGGAGATGTCTGTTTGGGAGGTTGAGGAATTCGAGGAATCTGTAGAGGGATCGGACCAAGGTTGTTCAGATTCGAGCTGTCGGTTACCAAATTGGGAGAATTAATTACGGAAAGGCATCATTGATGCAGAGAATTTCGGAGCATTAATGATTTCATACTCCAAAATTGGGGGCATGTGTTGACACCGTTTTTGGACACGTACCCAGGATCGGTAGAGTGTAGATCGGCAAGATGGGGCAACAGTGGCTGGTCTACAGGAGAGTTACCGATGAGAGTGGTTACCGATAAAGGGACAGTTGAATGTGGCTAAGTCTATGGATGCTGATGTGTTTGTGCCGATGGTCAGCGTCAACCCATGCCGATGGCTACGATGGGGTTTGCTGATGATTCGGAAGAGGAACCCGAAGGTTGCCGATTGGCTTGTGGTGGTGTCCCAGTTTGTCACGGGAGGATAGTTTTATGTTTTCCTTAGTTATTTAGATCGTTTTGTATACGGATTCTGTTTAATTCGGAATTCGAGTTCTAGTCGTGTCTGATTGTAGCTCTTTGAGCAGGGTACAAATATAGACCCTAGGGCCTTGTAGTTGACATCTATCAATCAATCAAACACCAGTTTTTACTCATATTCCAGCATCTACTTTTTCGATGACTTCGTCATATTTTCCTTTTCATTACGAGTTCTTAGGAGTTCGTCGACTTAAGCTCGGCGTATTCTCAAGTTCCATGTGAATACCTCTTGGCTGTGGCATCCGGGCGCATCGCTGTTGTCGGGACCAAAGTATTCGAGTTATCACCTTTGCTGATAGTAAGGTCAAATCGGCTGGCACGCCTTAACGTTTAAATCGGGTATTAGCCCTTTGTGTTTGCAGATCCAGCTTTTGCATCAACAGCTCCCGATGACCTTGGCCACCTCTTTCAACACCATGGCTCCGCCTCCTCCTATCGGGCCTGCTTGGATCGTCGACTCGGGAGCTACTTACCACACTAATCCCGACCCAGGAATACTCTCCTCCGTTCAGCCTCCTTCTTTTTCCCATCCTTCATCCATCATGGTCGCTAATGGCTCGTGTCTTCCTATCACATCCGTGGGAGCCGCCGGCACTCATGGCCCATTTCGTCTTCCCGACGTTCTTGTTGCACCTTCTATGGTTCACAACCTTCTTTCTATTCGCAAGTTTACTGCTGACAACTCCTGCTCTGTCGAGTTTGACTCTTCTGGTGTTACTGTGAAGGATTTGGCTTCTCGGCGTCCCCTCCTTCGATGCAACAACACGGGGCCACTTTACACTCTTCGCTTTCCGACTACGTCTTCTTCCTCGCCTCCTGCTTTGTCAGCTGCTTTCACCACCACCCCGTCCTCCACTATTTGGCACCGTCCTCTCGGCCATTCTGGTCGTGATGCCTTGACGCAGCTGAGTCATAGTTCTGACATTCAGTGCCCTCGAGCTCACGAGGAGCACTTGTGTCATGCGTGCCAGCTAGGCTGTCATGTTCGTCTTTCTTTTCCTTCTTCTTCCTCCCATACTACTCCTATGGACTTCTCCTGTCCTCAGCAACTCTGGTTACAAATACTATCTTGTGGTGGTCGATGATTTTTTGCATTATTCTTGGACCTTTCCTTTACATGCCAAGTCTGATGCTCTTCCCACGCTCCTCCACTTCTTCACTTGGGTGTCCACTCAGTTCGGCCTCACCATCAAGGCCGTCCAGTGCGACAATGGTCGAGAGTTCGATAACTCTTCCTCTCGTGCCTTCTTTCTCTCTCACGGTGTCCAGCTGCGCATGTCTTGCCTGTACTCCTCCTCTCAGAACGGCAAGGCTGAGTGCATGATTCGCACCACCACCGAGACCATGCGCACCCTCCTTCTTCAGGCGTCGCTCCCTGCGCGCTTCTGGCCCGAGAGCCTCCACACCTCCACCTACCTCCTTAACCGCCTTCCTTCTGTTGCCTGCCCAGCTCCCACACCTCACCATGCTCTGTTCGGCACCCCTCCTCAGTACGACCACCTTCGCATCTTCGGGTGTGCGTGCTACCCTAACACCACAGCCACTGCTCCCCACAAGCTGGCACCCCGTTCGACTCTCTGTGTCTTCCTCGGATACTCCCCGGACCACAAGGGGTACCGGTGCTATGATCTCACCTCTCGTCGGGTTCTCATCTCTCACCATGTGGTGTTTGATGAGTCTGTCTTCCCTTTCTCCACCACCACCACTCCGGCTTCCGCCCTTGACCTCGACTTCTTCTCGTCATGTCCCGCTGACCCGGTGGCCCAGCGACCTTTACTGTTTCCTACAGGTCTTGCTCGACCAAGTTCTTCACCGGCATCGTGTCCCGGCTCGCCGCCCACCGGCGTGGCCCCCGACTCGGTGCCTTGCACGGGTCCGGTGGCCACGCCCCTCCGGGTGGTTCCTGCCACTACGCCTATCGCGGGCCTGGGGACGCCGGTGTACGTTCCTCCGGCACCCTATGCCCAACCGGTGCCCGTTGCACCCTCGGCGCGCTTCGCCCAGCCGGTGCACGTCTACCAGCGCCGGGCGCGGGCGGTCCCTCCTCCGCCACTGGGGGTGGCCTCTCATTCGCCGGCGATGCCCCTGCCTCGGTCGCCACCGGTGGTGTCTCCTCCACCGTCGCCACCGCCACCACCGGTGGTCTCCTCTCCGCCGGCCACTCCTACTCCGCCACCGCAGGCCTCGACTACACGTGTTGTGTCACCGGTGTACCACCCGCCGCTTCTTCACCGCGACCCGCGTCATGTCCACCCGATGGTGACGCGGCACGCGGCTGGAACCCTGCAGTCCCGGGCTCTTGCAGCGATGTCCGGCGTCTCGCAGGTCTCTCCTGTACCCTCTTCCGTCCGCGCCGCCCTGTTGAACCCTCACTGGCGCCGCGCGATAGAAGAGGAGTACGCGGCGCTTCTCGCCAACCAGACTTGGGATCTGGTGCCGCGTCCATCTAGCGCCAACGTCGTCACCGGCAAGTGGTTCTGGACTCACAAGCGGCGGGTTGATGGCACCCTTGAGCGGTACAAGGCTAGTTGGGTTCTCTGGGGTTTCACTCAGCGCCCCGGGGTTGACTACGATGAGACCTTCAGTCCTGTGGTGAAGCCGGTGACCGTCCGCGCAGTGCTCTCTCTGGCCCTTGCTCGCTCTTGGCCGGTGCACTAGCTGGATGTGAAGAATGCTTTTCTGCACGGGCATCTTACTGAGACGGTCTACTGTAGTCAGCCAGCGGGATTTGTTGACTCCTCTCGTCCAGACATGGTCTGCCGGCTCAACAAGTCTCTCTACGGTCTCAAGCAGGCGCCTCGGGCATGGCACTCTCGGATTGCTGTTTTCTTGGTGACACTGGGGTTTGTGGAGGCCAAGTCAGATAATTCCCTGTTTATCAACCACCATGGAGCCGAGACTGTGTACCTGCTGCTCTATGTTGATGACATTGTCCTCACAGCTTCCAGTCCTTCACTATTGCACCGCATCATCAGCGCTCTTTAGCTGGAGTTCCCTCTGAAGGATCTAGGCATCCTCCATCACTTTCTCGGAGTCACTGTTGAGCCTCGTCCCACTGGGCTTCTTCTACACCAGCGGCAGTACACTCGATATCCTGGAGCGAGCAGGGATGACTGGCTGCAAGCCTTGCTCCACCCCAGTTGACACTCAGGGCAAGCTGTCTGTAACACTCCTAGTGTTAGCTTGCATGTTAACCATGAGCATTGCATCAACATAAGCATCATCATGATCACTCATGAGCATCATACCATGATCACATGCCATTTGCTACATGTACTATGTGATTGAATTGCTATAAGGCTTGCTCTGGTTGATTGTAGTGGGTGACTAATACTTACAAGTGTACATTGTCTTCCAAAATACTTTAATCATGTTTAGAACATCATTTGGAACAAAGTTCATGTTTAAGGTTTTGGCCAAAAATGCCCCTAAGTCATGGTTAACCCTAGATTAACCTAATTAACCCCCCTAGACCTCTTTTCAAAGATGTTTTTATGAAACTGGTGTTAGAGACCTTTCATGTAGATGACACCTAAAACAAAGTTGTAGTAAATTTCACAAGCTACAAAAGTTATGTTGATGACTTTTCATGAAAATGCTTGGAACCCATTCAAATTCTGCCCACAAGCCAAAAATCAGGGCTGATTTCACACTTAGCCGAATTTGGCTAAGTCTTGAATGACACAGTTTCGAGGTAGGGTCGTTGGGAGCCTTGTAGATTGAAATCCAGACCGAGTTAGGCTATGATCTTGTAAGCAAACTTGTAGAACTCGTGTAGCTCTGTCCAATGGACCAAATTCGAGCCAAAACCATCAGGTGAGCTAAGAGTAAAACGTCGACGAAGTTGGAGTTTCAGTCTCTGCAATCGGCCGATTCAGAAACCGATTCAGTTTGGACAGTCACCGTCCGCCGCCGCGTGTCCGGCCAGGTGTTGGCCATACACCGTCGGTGACCCCTCCTGTCAGCTCGGCGTTGTCCACAAGACGCCACGCACCGAGTGGACGCCTCAGACGCGCCATTCACCCCTCCAGTGCTCCACATTGCGTCCGCCTCCGTCCACAGCGAGCTCCGCCGTGTTTCGGCGAGCTGTTCCAGCCGTTCCACCGCGCCTCCGGCCAAGCCAGCCCGCCCAGAGCTCCGCCTCGACGTCCTCTACCTCGGCGTCACCTCCTTGGCCACTGTCGAGCACAGGTGAGACGGCATTGCCGAGCTCCGAGCTGCTCTCCCTCGCCGGAGTTCCGCCCGAGCTCACCGGCAACGTGGCCAGGCCTCTCTGCTCCAACATTTTCCTTCATTCTTGTTCCTATCGCTTCCTCTTGGCTCACTGATGCTCAGCGTGAAGCTCTACCGCGTCGCCATTGCCTAGATCCGCCGGCGTAAAGCTGCGCAGCGCCGCCGCTCCGCCATTCCTGACGGCGAGCACCCTAGGGTCCAGTAGAGCGCAAGTAAAGTTGGTCAACAGAGTCGCCTTGATGAGAGGAACACGTAGGTGCCCTTGGATCCGACCGAGACCTCGCCGTCGTTGAGCTTCGCCGGCGACGAGTGTCTCCCCTGTCTCTGTCTCTCTGACGCGCGGGTCCCGGGTGTCAGACTCTCCCTCTCACATCCCTGGTTCACTGTTTTGCAGATCCTATGTTGATTTTGAAAAATTCATATCTCAAGTTTTATAGATCCAAATGACATGGTTCCAATTTTGCTAAGCTCTAGTAGTCATCTAGTTTTTAATAAAAATATAAAACATGCCATGTTTTTGTGAAAATAATTAGATATAAATTAATCTTGGAGTTTTAGGAGGTAATTATATCTGGAGATCTGCTGATCTGTTGGTCATGCAAATTTAGGGTGTTGTTAATAATGATATGAATAGGCTCTGATAAATGTATCATGATTTTTGGATGCATGATTGTGAAGTTATAAATATTTCTTGTTCATATAGGAGTTTCTTGTGGTATTTTTAATAAATAAGCTATAGCTCCTTTTGTGGTGAAACTTGCTGAGTGATGTACTCATGTGTAGACAAAGCTAGGAAAAAATCTGAAATCTGTTGTTCGACACTGTTTGATAAGGGTTCACATTTATGCCTTGCATGCCTTTGTTAGCTTGTTATTTTTGTATCTCACAAACTCTATGTGCAAGTACCATGAATATTTTACAGTAAACTTGTGTTAGCATAAGTAGCTTGCTGTAATTTTCTTAGAATTTTTGGAGCAATTGGGATGCATGTTCATTAAATCACCTTAATAATTAAATAAATGAAAAAGGTGATGATAGAAATGAGTTTAGACCTTGCCATGATGTTTTCTAGTGTTTCTTAGACATGTTCTACCTACTGGTGCATTTGGATTGACCCTTTGAGGTATTCTTCTTATGTGCAAAATATTATTTTTGCTATTTATGCCTTTCCTAGAGCAATTCTGTGTAGCTGATAGGAAATGCTTAGGAACTAATTAAAGATGATGTTTTCTGGGAAACGTGTCTACAACAAACTTGTAGCTAACTTTCTTATCTACTTCGTGTCCAAGTTTCATGACATTTGGTGGAGTAGTTTAAAAGTTATGAATGTTATAAGTAGCTGCTGCAAAGTGCTTGCTCTCTGGATTTTCCAGGACAGCCAGCCAACTTTGTAGGTTTTAGCATAATTCGGCTGGGAATCATTCTGGGATGTCTAAAAGTGAAATGTAGATAATTTGCTAAGCTTTCCAGAAAGTATTTACTTGCTTAGTTTGGCCAACTGATGCTTAAGTTATAGCTGAAACTTGTAGCAAGTTGGTCTGCCCATGAAACCAGTGACTGAGTAGGAGTAGCTAGGATTGTTTAACTTGTCTAGTTAGTCTCTCTACCAGAGAAGAAGTATGCACTTACTTGTTATCCCATGATTCACTTAATTTTTGGAGTGTATGCTCATGTTATACCTTGTTTTATGTTCCTTTGGCTCTTCATTATGACATCATGCATCATATGTGCATTCTGTATATTTATCTCCTTGTCATGCATACATAGGTGTACCCAAGGGCGTGACCGTGTTGGAGTTCGAGCTGCCGGAGTCGGAAGGACAGCAAGGGGAGCTACCTCATGGAGCTGAGGAGGAGGACTTGCCGGAGTGCCCCGACCACCGTCCCTCTACTTACATCGAAGGCAAGCCCCGGAGCATTATAAGCCTCCTACTATTTTGGTTATCATATCTAGCTATCAATTGACTATGTTTATGTATTGTTGCATTAAGTGTTAGGCGTTGATATGACACCCTTGCTGCATAATGACTACCTTATCCACCTCATACCTTACCTGAGTAGGTCCATGATCGAAATGATGCTTAGCGATGCTTAGCTCGGTAGAAGTCAGGTGATTTCCTGTCACCTGCGAGAGATAGGTGGATGTTGATCACGGTTGGCTATATTTGCTATCGTGGAAATAACCATGTGCTAATAATGAACTTGAGACCGGGCGGGATGACGATAGTGCAGCAACAAGGCATGGAGGTCTTGAGTGTGAATCTATCCCCGTCTGTATCGATTAAGGACTGATTGATGTAACGTCCTCGTGTCATGTTGAACGCATGCCTAACACTTAGCTGGTCGGATAAGTCGTTCTGACCGCGAAGCCTACGAGTGCATCTCTGGCCGGATACCCGGATCTGGTTAAAGTGCGCACCCCGGTTGGTAGTAAGGATGTGCGGGGAGTCAATGGCGTAAGACCGAGGTGTCAGGTTAGAGTCCTGACGGTTAGAGTCCTGACCCTGGCAGATTGGCGGTCCCTGGGGGTGCGGCGCCGTACGGACCCACGAATTGGTCCGGAGTTGTGCTAAAGGTGATCCGAGCTGCCCTCATGAAGTATGCTTGGGTGAGTGTTAGGAATACCCCTCCAGCTGGATAGGAATCGATTCGAGTCGCCGTCTCTCCCGGATAGTGAGAACTTGACACGGGCAGTCGCACGTAGAACTCACTAAATAAACTTAATGGTTATGATGAGAATGTTGATAGCTTTGTGATAATCTGGATATGGTTATTATTGTGATACTTAAATACTCAAGTGTATGCTTAGATTAGGTGCTAATCTAGTGGATAGTTGTTAAGTAATGAACCTGCTGCTGAAATATGATAAATGGGTTACTTACAACAAAGGCTTTTTATGCAAAAAGATGAGTCAAACCAGTCCACAAAGAGCAGCCTTGCATACTCCTTGGTGTCACTTTATTTTGGTTTAAGACGGGTAAGTCTAGCTGAGTACCTTCTCGTACTCAGGGTTTTATTTACCCCTGTTGCAGATGATGTCGTGTATCACGGCTACTGCGCTAACTGCCATCATCCGGCTGCGGACGATGAATAGATCATGGGTGTGATCACCTTCTTTATCTTCAGTTGTGCTTTTGTTTGGACTTGACCATGGAACTGGCATGTAATATAAACTGAGTATGTGTTGTTTAAAACTACTTTGTTTCCGCTACTACTCTGGTTTGTAATAACCACTTTTAAACTCTGATGTGATGTAAAACTATGTTCTGTGATGAATGTGTGTAATTTGTGATGGTGATGCTTGATCATGTATGATCTTGGTTGTATGTTGGTTGAATCGAGGTCTTTTGAGATTTCGTCGGACTACCGGGTTTATATGGGTTCAAGTCCATTGGCTTGACTGCCTCCGTGGTCGCTAATTCACTTGAATTCTTATAAATTGGATGGTTCTGTTACAGCTGGCATTAGAGCAAGATTAAGCATTTAACCATCATAGATGTATTTGAAAACAAATGAATTTGGTTTTCCCAAGCTAATTTGGCAAATTAGGCTATATGTAGAGCTGTTTTAAAAATGTTTTGATAACTTATACCATACCAGTGGTCATACCCTTTATGCCCATATAAGGACTTCTAGGTGGCTTAATATTACTAACATCGGGGTTTTTCCTTTCGTCGTCCATATGGCGTGCAATAATATGGATGCCACTTACTTAAGTGGTAATGAATGGATCACATACCTCTACGCCATGGTAAGCATTGGTTGTTTTCTTTCGTCGTCCATACGGCGTGAAATTGTATGGATGCCACTTGCTTGAGTGGTAATGCATGGATCTATATGCCTCTACGCTACGGTAAGTGTGAGCTGTGAGAGCATGACCGTCCAACCGTCGGTCTAGGGGAGTGTTAGCTGTGGTTACTGGAATATTTACATGTTTTACACATGTATATATGAAGGTACTTAATTGTGGGTAGTAGGTGCAGCCATGTATACATATTTGATGTATATGTGGGTGTATCCCAAATGGGTAGGGTGCTGCGATATATGTTTGGGAATATATATCGAAGTACCTAGCTTGAATATACATGATTGGATTTACATTTCTGCACATATACTATTGTGGGGTTGGGCTGAAATGGAATTTTCTGCAGGTACACTAACAACGAAGCGTGTAGACCGTGTTGTTGCGTATAAGGAGTGCATGTATGTATGCCACCGACTATACCGTTAGAACCTTCTTCTAGGAATGGAAAGGGCGTATGAAACGTGCATGCATCATGAATCATTCATACATTCCTTATGCACTACTTAAGTATTAAATTCTGAAAATATATCTATTTACCTTTACTTGTAATTGATCTCCCTTACTCAAATGTGGTCTTTCTACAGATGGCAGCCCCGCACGCAAGTGAGACTTTCCTGGACATGTTTGGCACTCCTACTTTGTTGTGGAGGGTGCTAAGTTCAGTTGGTTATGAGGAACCACCTAAGTACACTTGGGCCGAGTTTGAGCATGCAGGAGCCTTACCTTGGGTAGATGTCCAAATTATAGTTCCCCCTTGTCCGAATAACCCACAGTGGCTAGGTTGGATAGTAGAGTGCGATGGCCAAACTCCTTGGGAGGGTGCCCAAGTAGCAGCCTTAGAAGTATTGCTGGAGATATGCCAAGATTATGGTGATGAGCTAGTGAATGGCCCAGCTGGATCCATCCCTAGAGTGAGTGTGACCGACACATTTGTGTCTCAGATAGGAAATGAGTCTTTAGAGATGAGAGAAACCATGCTAGGATATAGCTCTAGCCCTGCCATGAGTGCCATGCTGGCGGTACTTAAGCTGTACTATGTACGCCAGGACACCTACATAGACGCCATGCTAGCGCTCCAACAAGCTCAAGTTGGGCAGCGCAAACTGCGCAAGCGAGTGCGCAAGCACCGCAAGGCTTTTAGGGATGCACAAGCTAAAATCCAAAACTATCACACCACTTTGCAAGCCCGCCGCAACCAAGTTGAGAATGCAGTTAGAGAACGCAATGAGGCACAAGCCCGCATGATGCAAATGACTAGAGAGAGAGATGAGGCTATGCGCCTGGCTGAAAATAGAGAAGCTGCTAGAGTTAGAGCCTTGTTCCATGCTGAGATGGGAGAGGAAGAACTGATTACTAGGATTGCTGAGCTTTCAGTTAGATGTCCATCGCCTAAATAATATCATAAATCCTATTCCACATCCAGCCCCTTTTAATCATGAAGAAGCTCCTAGCGAGGAAGATCAGGATGATGGCATCATTTCTAATGGAGAATCTAAGCAAGATATGTAGTCTAGCAATGAGTCCATGCTCATGTATCAGTTTCCATCTCTTTATGTAATGGACATGTAATCTGAATTTCAGCAGAAACTCTATGTATTTGGCCATGGTGCCCCTCCTGTAAGACTTAAGTTGTGGCAATGACTCTATGTAACCCTATGCACTTATTTCTGATGCTCCATGTTTATGTTGAGCTTAAATAATTTTCTGCAATGACTTTAATCCTTGTGAATTGTGGCTATGAATGATCGCGAGAATAACCAAGTGTCGTGGATGATATTCTCTTGTTGTACATGGATTATTGTGCCTTGAATTATGTGAATTTACTTCATTAAATTCCGTATGGCAGCAATTGAGGTTCATGGCAATTATATTGTTGTCCTAAACGGTCACCTGGTGTGCCTTCTGCAGATGGCTCGCAACACTCGCTCCGGTCACAATGAGATGCCACCACCACCTCCACCCCCGCCTACGCCTACTGAGCTATTGGTAGCTCTTGTTGAGGGCCAGCGCATGCTCAATGAGGCTATGCAAACTATGGCGCAGCAAAACCGGGGTGGTCGCCATGTCCGTCAAGGTGGAGAGGCAAATCAGCACAGTAGTTTCAAGGATTTTCAGGACACGAAGCCACCAGTGTTCAAGGAGGCTGTCGAACCTCTAGAAGCTGATGAATGGCTCAACACTCTTGAGCTGAAATTCCGATTGCTAAGGGTAACCGAAGAGCTAAAGGCGGAATATGCAGCCCACCAGTTGGAGGGCAAAGCAGGTGTCTGGTGGAGTCATTACAGGACCAGCTTGCCTGCCAATGCTGAGTTGACCTGGGATCAGTTCAAAACTGCTTTCAGAAACACCTATATTCCCCAAGGCTTAATGACTATCAAGCACAATGAGTTCATGAACCTGAACCAGGGCACTAAATGCTTGACTGAATATCTTCATGCTTTTAACAATTTGTCTCTCTATGCTCCTGAGATGGTTGATACTGAGGCCAAGAAGCTTGCTAGTTTCAAGAGAGGGTTGGGACCCAAGCTGTCCAAAAACATGGCGGGTAACAAGAGTACTACCTTTAATGAGTTTGTGAGTGATGCGTTGACTCAGGAGAACTCCAATGCTGTGTATGCCACGTCCAAGAACCGCAAGAGGGCCTATGAGGCGGGTGCTTCACAGTCCAAGGCTCCTGTGACAAATAAGCCGGCCTATCGCCCACCAAATGCCGTGACAAGGTATAAGCCGCCGCAAAAAAGTCAAATGTGAAGATGGGAGTTCGCAAGTCCTTCACGGTTGCTCTCCCAAGGGGCGCCACGGGTCAAGGAGGTCCCAAGACTCCCCCTGACAACCGCCCTTGCTTCAATTGCAAACAAGTTGGTCACTGGGCGAGAGATTGTCCTTATCCCAAGAGGAATTCTGCAGCTGGAGGCAACAACCGTACGGGCCGAGTGCACTATACCACTGTTGAAGAAATCCCTAAAGGTGAAGTGGTCACCGCCGATATGTTTCTTGTTAACCAAAACCCTGCAGTTGTATTGTTTGATTCTGGAGCTTCGCATTCATTTATGAGTCAAGCGTTCGCATCTAAGCATGGACAACATGTAGTTGATCTTGACAGTGGCAAATTTTGCATTAGCGCTGCTGGTAATCAAATCGCTACAAATCAAGTAGTGAGGGATGTACATATTGCCATAGAAGGGTGTAATTATGCAGTAGATTTAGTAATGTTGCCGGGCTTGGGAATAGATGTTATCCTGGGAATGAATTGGATGAGCAAGCATGGAGTGTTAATAGATACCTCCACGAGGGTAGTCATGTTGCGAGAGCCTGATATCAAAGAAGCCTTCTTGGTCCAGCTTCCCAAGAACGATGACATTCGTCACGCTGCTAATGCTATCAGACCACTCACGGTGGCAGAGATTCCGGTAGTGTGTGAGTTTCCGGATGTCTTTCTAGAGGATCTGCCTGGGTTGCCACCGGACAGAGACATTGAGTTTAAAATTGATCTAATTCTGGGTACCGCACCTATCTCTAGAAGGCCATATCGAATGCCACCCAACGAATTGGCTGAATTGAAAAAGCAATTGCAAGAACTTCTCGAGAAAGGTCTTATTCGGCCTAGTTCTTCTCCATGGGGTTGTCCGGCTCTCTTTGTCAAGAAGAAAGACAAGTCTCTACGTATGTGTGTAGACTATCGCCCGCTCAATGTCGTGACTGTTAAAAACAAGTATCCACTGCCTCGCATTGATATCCTGTTTGATCAATTAGCTAAGGCTAAGGTATTCTCCAAGATTGATCTGAGATCTGGGTATCATCAAATCAAGATCCGACCCGAAGACGTTCATAAAACGGCTTTCTCTACCAGGTATGGGTTGTATGAGTATCTAGTCATGTCCTTTGGTCTGACTAATGCCCCTGTTCATTTCACGTACCTGATGAATTCGATGTTCATGCCTGAACTGGATAAGTTTGTGGTGGTGTTCATCGATGATATATTGGTGTATTCTGAAAATGCACAAGAACATGAGAAGCACCTTCGGATTGTACTCACTAGATTGCGAGAACATCAGCTTTATGCCAAGTTCAGCAAGTGTGAGTTTTGGCTGAAGAAAGTGCCTTTCTTAGGCCATATTCTATCTGAAGACGGTATTTCTGTTGACCCGTCAAAGGTGCAGGAGGTCCTAGACTGGAAGGCCCTGACTTCAGTTCACGAGGTTCGGAGTTTTCTCGGTCTAGCTGGATATTATCGGCGCTTTATCCCAGACTTCTTCAAAATAGCTAAGCCTATGACCAAGCTACTGCAAAAAGATGTGAAGTTTGTGTGGTCCCAGGAGTGTGAAGTCGCTTTCACCACTTTACGTCATTTGCTGACCACCGCTCCTGTTCTGGCACAGCCTGACATTGAAAAGCCATTTGACGTCTTTTGTGATGCATCTGGCACTGGCCTAGGTTGTGTGCTTATGCAAGAAGGCAGCATTATTGCCTACGCCTCTCGACAGTTGAGGAAACATGAAGCTAACTACCCGACTCATGATCTAGAGTTAGCAGCAGTTGTACATGCATTGAAACTCTGGAGGCATTATCTGTTGGGTAATCTATGTCATATTTACACTGACCATAACAGCCTCAAATATATATTCACTCAGCCCGAATTGAACATGAGACAAAGAAGATGGTTAGAGTTGATAAAAGACTACAATCTAGAAGTACACTATCATCCAGGCAAAGTCAATGTTGTAGCCGATGCTCTCAGTCGGAAACAACATGTTAGACCTCTCCTAGAGGAAGGCTTCAATTTATTGCACCCGGTGGTCCTGCACAACATTGTAGTCAGCTGCTCGTTAGAGAGTCAAATCATAGAGCTTCAAAAGTCTGATCCTGGTATTTTCCATATCAAAAGAAAAATGCAAGAGCAAGACACTAAGCACTTCAGGGTAGATGAGAAGGGAGTACTGTGGTTCGACGATCAACTAGTTGTACCTAAAGACCGTGACCTACGCAACAAGATTTTAGATGAAGCTCATTCTTCCAAGTTGTCCATCCATCCGGGTAGTAGCAAAATGTACCAAGACTTGAAACCTCATTTCTAGTGGACCAAGATGAAGAAGGAGATAGCAGCTTATGTTGCTAGGTGTGATACTTGTTGCAGGGTAAAGGCAGTTCACCTTAAACCTGCAGGTTTATTGCAACCCTTGTCGGTTCTGGGTTGGAAGTGGGAAGAAATCAGCATGGATTTCATTGTTGGCCTTCCCCTCACCCAAAAAGGACATGACTCCATATGGGTGATTGTTGACCGTTTGACCAAATCAGCTCATTTTATCCCTGTGAAATCGACACACCGAATATCCGACTACGCTGAGTTATACTTCTCTCAGATTGTTAAATTGCACGAAGTACCTCACACCATTATTTTTGATAGGGGTCCTCAGTTCACTGCCCGCTTTTGGGAGCATCTGCAGTCGCTCCTTGGTACGAAATTGATTCGCAGTTCAGCGTACCACCCTCAAACCTCCGGTCAGACTGAGCGTGTGAATCAAATTTTAGAGGATATGTTGAGTGCATGTGTGATATCTTCCAAGGGTGCATGGGAGAAATGGCTACCCTTAGCTGAGTTCTCTTACAATAATAGTTATCAAGAAAGTATCCAAATGGCTCCTTTTGAAGCTTTGTATGGTCGCAAATGTAGAACTACTCTAAACTGGGTCGAACCTGGCGAAAGGAGGTACTACAGAATTGGCTTTGTCCAAGAAGCCGAAAGACAAGTTCTCATTATCCAGCAACACATGAAAGCTGCCCAAGCTAGACAGAAAAGCTATGCTAACCAAAGAAGAAAACCACTCGAGTTCGAAGTAGGTGACTTTGTGTACCTAAAAGTATCGCCCATGAAGGGAGTAAATCTCTTTGGTGTTAAAAGAAAGCTTGCCCCTAGGTATGTGAGTCCCTACCAAATCATTGAGAAAAGTGGCAAGGTAGCTTACAAAGTGCAACTACCTCCAGAACTAGGAACCGTTTTCCCTGTATTCCATGTGTCTCAACTCAAGAAGTGTCTTCGTGTACCCGAAGAGAGAGTTGAAACGAGAGGCCTAAAGTTGCAGTCTGACCTATCCTATGAAGAAAAGCCTGCACAAGTTCTTGATGTCAAGGAACAGGTTACTCGTGGGAGAGTGATCAAGCTCTTTAGAGTTTTGTGGAACCGTCAAAGTGAGAGAGATGCCACTTGGGAAAGGGAAGACTATTTACAAGTAACTTATCCTTCATTCTACGAAAAATGGTACGTCTCTCAAATCTCGGGACGAGATTTTTGTAAGGGGGAGGGCTGTAACACTCCTAGTGTTAGCTTGCATGTTAACCATGAGCATTGCATCAACATAAGCATCATCATGATCACTCATGAGCATCATACCATGATCACATGCCATTTGCTACATGTACTATGTGATTGAATTGCTATAAGCCTTGCTCTGGTTGATTGTAGTGGGTGACTAATACTTACAAGTGTACATTGTCTTCCAAAATACTTTAATCATGTTTAGAACATCATTTGGAACAAATTTCATGTTGAAGGTTTTGGCCAAAAATGCCCCTAAGTCATGGTTAACCCTAGATTAACCTAATTAACCCCCCTAGACCTCTTTTCAAAGATGTTTTATGAAACTGGTGTTCGAGACCTTGCATGTAGATGACACCTAAAACAAAGTTGTAGTAAATTTCATAAGCTACAAAAGTTATGTTGATGACTTTTCATGAAAATGCATGGAACCCATTTAAATTCTGCCCACAAGCCAAAAATCAGGGCTGATTTCACACTTAGCCGAATTTGGCTAAGTCTTGAATGACACAGTTTCGAGGTAGGGTCGTTGGGAGCCTTGTAGATTGAAATCCAGACCGAGTTAGGCTTTGATCTTGTA
Organism: Sorghum bicolor; assembly: GCF_000003195.3. Classification (NCBI taxonomy): domain Eukaryota; kingdom Viridiplantae; phylum Streptophyta; class Magnoliopsida; order Poales; family Poaceae; genus Sorghum; species Sorghum bicolor. The sequence goes on along the minus strand of NC_012876.2, from coordinate 36,482,247 downwards.
AGCAAACTTGTAGAACTCGTGTAGCTCTGTCCAATGGACCAAATTCGAGCGAAAACCATCGAGTGAGCTAAGAGTAAAACGTCGACGAAGTTAGAGTTTCAGTCACTGCAATCGGCCGATTCAGAAACCGATTCAGTTTGGACAGTCGCCGTCCACCGCCACGTGTCCGGCCAGGTGTCGGCCGTACGCCATCGGTGACCCCTCCTGTCAGCCCAGCGTCGTCCACAAGATGACACGCACCGAGTGGACGCCTCAGACGCGCCATTCACCCCTCCAGTGCTCCACATTGCGTCCGCCTCCGTCCACAGCGAGCTCCGCCGCGTTTCGGCGAGCTGTTCCGGCCGTTCCACCGCGCCTCCGGCCAAGCCAGCCCGCCTAGAGCTCCGTCTCGACGTCCTCTACCTCGGCGTCACCTCCTTGGCCACTGTCGAGCACAGGTGAGACAGCATTGCCGAGCTCCGAGCTGCTCTCCCTCGCCGGAGTTCCGTCCGAGCTCACCGGCAACGTGGCCTGGCCTCTCTACTCCACCATTTTCCTTCATTCTTGTTCCTATCGCTTCCTCTTGGCTCACTGATGCTCGGCGTGAAGCTCTACCGCGTCGCCATTGCCTAGATCCGCCGGCGTAACGCCGCACAGCGCCGCCGCTCCGCCATTCCCGACGGCGAGCACCCTAGGTCTAGTAGAGCGCGGGTAAAGTAGGTCAACAGAATCGCCTTGATGAGAGGAACACGTAGGTGCCCTTGGATCCGACCGAGACCTCGCCGTCGTTGAGCTTCGTCGGCGACGAGCGTCTCCCCTGTCTCTGTCTCACTGACGCGTGGGTCCGGGGTGTCAGCCTCTCCCTCTCACATCCCTGGTTCACTGTTTTACAGATCCTGTGTTGATTTTGAAAAATTCATATCTCGAGTTTTATAGATCCAAATGATATGGTTCCAATTTTGCTAAGCTCTGGTAGTCATCTAGTTTTTATCAAAAATATAAAACATGCCATGCTTTTGTGGAAATAATTATATATAAATTAATCTTGGATTTTTAGGAGGTAATTATATCTGGAGATCTGTTGATCTGTTGGTCATGCAAATTTAGGGTGTTGTTAATAATGATATGAATAGGCTCTGATGAATTTATCATGATTTTTGGATGCCTGATTGTGAAGTTATAAATATTTCTTGTTCATATAGGAGTTTCTTGTGGTATTTTTAATAAATAAGTTATAGCTCCTTTTGTGGTGAAACTTGCTGAGTGATGTACTCATGTGTAGACAAAGCTAGGAAAAATCTGAAATCTGTTGTTTGACACTTTTTGATAGGGTTTCACATTTATGCCTTGAATGCCTTTGTTAGCTTGTTATTTTTGTATCTCACAAACTGTATGTGCAAGTGCCATGAACATTTTACAGTAAACTTGTGTTGGCATAAGTAGCTTGCTGTAATTTTCTTAGAAGTTTTGGAGCAATTGGGATGCATGTTCATTAAATCACATTAATAATTAAATAAATGAAAAAGGTGATGATAGAAATGAGTTTAGACCTTGCCATGATGTTTTCTAGTGTTTCTTAGACATGTTCTACCTACTGGTGCATTTGGATTGACCCTTTGAGGTATTCTTGTTATGTGCAAAATATTATTTTTGCTATTTATACCTTTCCTAGAGCAATTCTGTGTAGCTGATAGCAAATACTTAAGAACTAATTAAAGATGATGTTTTCTGGGAAACTTGTCTACAACAAACTTGTAGCTAACTTCCTTATCTACTTCATGTCCAAGTTTCATGACATTTGGTGGAGTAGTTTAAAAGTTATGAATGTTACAAGTAGCTGCTGCAAAGTGCTTGCTCTCTGGATTTTCTAGGACAGCCAGCCAACTTTGTAGGTTTTAGCATATTTCGGCTGGCAATCATTCTGGGATGTCTAAAAGTGAAATGTATATAATTTGCTAATCTTTCCAGAAAGTATTTACTTGCTTAGTTTGTCCAACTGATGCTTAAGTTATATCTGAAACTTGTAGCAAGTTGGTCTGCCCGTGAAACCAGTGACTGAGTAGGAGTAGCTAGGATTGTTTAACTTGTCTAGTTAGTCTCTCTACCAGAGAAGAAGTATGCACTTACTTGTCATCCCATGATTCACTTAATTTTTGGAGTGTATGCTCATGTTATACCTTGTTTTATGTTGCTTTGGCTCTTCATTATGACATCATGCATCATATGTGCATTCTCTATATTTATCTCCTTGTCATGCATACATAGGTGTACCCAAGGGCGTGACCGTGTTGGAGTTCGAGATGCCAGAGTCGGAAGGACAGCAAGGGGAGCTACCTCAAGGAGCTGAGGAGGAGGACTTGCCGGAGTGCCCCGACCACCGTCCCTCTACTTACGTCGAAGGCAAGCCCCGGAGCATTATAAGCCTCCTACTATTTTGGTTATCATATCTAGCTATCAATTGACTATGTTTATGTATTGTTGCATTAAGTGTTAGGCGTTGATATGACACCCTTGCTGCATAATGACTACCTTGTCCACCTCATACCTTACCTGAGTAGGTCCAGGATCGAAATGATGCTTAGCCATGCTTAGCTCGGTAGAAGCCGGGTGATTTCCTGTCATCTGCGAGAGATAGGTGGATGATGATCACGGTTGGCTATATTTGCAATCGTGGAAATAAGCATGTGCTAATAATGAATTTGAGACCGGGCGGGATGACGATAGTGCAGCAACAAGGCATGGAGGACTTGGGTGTGAATCTATCCCCATCTGTGTCGATTAAGGACTGATTGATGTAACGTCCTCGTGTCATGTTGAACGCATGCCTAACACTTAGCTGGCCGGATAAGTCGTTCCGACCGCGAAGCCTACGAGTGCATCTCCGGCCGGATACCCCGATCTGGTTAAAGTGCGCACCCCGGTTGGTAGTAAGGATGTGCGGGGAGTCAATGGCGTAAGACCGAGGTGTCAGGTTAGAGTCCTGACCTGGCAGATTGGCGGTCCCTGGGGGTGCGGCGCCGTACGGACCCGCGAATTGGTCCGGAGTTGTGCTAAAGGTGATCTGAGCTGCCCTCATGAAGTATTCTTGGGTGAGTGCTAGTAATACCCCTCCAGCTGGATAGGAATCGATTCGAGTCGCCGTCTCTCCCGGATAGTGAGAACTTGACACGGGCAGTCGCACGTAGAACTCACTAAATAAACTTAATGGTTATGATGAGAATGTTGATAGCTATGTGATAATCTGGATATTGTTATTATTGTGATGCTTAAATACTCAAGTGCATGCTTAGATTAGGTGCTAATCTAGTGGATAGTTGTTAAGTAATGAACCTGCTGCTGAAATATAATAAATGGGTTACTTACAACAAAGGCTTTTTATGCAAAAAGGTGAGTCAAACCAGTCCACAAAGATCAGCCTTGCATACTCCTTGGTGTCACTTTATTTTGGTTTAAGACGGGTAAGTCTAGCTGAGTGCCTTCTCGTACTCAGGGTTTTATTTACCCCTGTTGCAGATGATGTCGTGTATCACAGCTACTGCCCTAACTGCCATCATCCGGCTACGGACGATGAATAGATCATGGGCGTGATCACCTTCCTTATCTTCAGTTGTGCTTTTGTAGGGACTTGACCATGGAACTGGCATGTAATATAAACTGAGTATGTGTTGTTTTAAAACTACTTTGTTTCCGCTACTACTCTGGTTTGTAACAACCACTTTTAAACTCTTGATGTAAAACTATGTTCTGTGACGAATGTGTGTAATCCGTGATGGTGATGCTTGATCATGTACGATCTTGGTTGTATGTTGGTTGAATCGAGGTCTTTTGAGATTTCGTCGGACTACCGGGTTTATATGGGTTCAAGTCCATTGGCTTGACTACCTCCGTGGTCGCTAATTCACTTGAATTCTTATAAATTGGACGGTTCTGTTACACTGTCCGAGGCCGATGGCAGTCCAGTGGCAGACCCCACAGCGTACCAGAGTCTTGCTGGTGCACTTCAGTACCTTACTTTCACCAGGCCGGACATCACATACGCCGTGCAGCAGGTCTGTCTCCACATGCATGATCCCCGAGAGCCCCACCTGTCTGCTCTCAAGCGCCTCCTCCGCTACCTCTGCGGCACCGTCGACTACGGGTTACTTCTTCACCAGTCTTCCTCCACCGAGTTGGTCGTCTACACTGACGTTGGCTGGGCCGGGTGCCCGGACACTCGGCGCTCTACCTCTGGCTACGCCGTCTTCTTAGGCGGCAACCTCGTGTCCTGGTCATCCAAGCGTCAGCCAGTTGTCTCTCGCTCCAGTGCCGAGGCGGAGTACCGCGCTGTTGCTAACGGCGTGGCTGAGGCTTCCTGGCTCCGGCAGCTCCTCGCCGAGCTTCACAGCCCTCTCTCCAGGAGCACGCTGGTCTACTGTGACAACGTCAGTGCGGTGTACCTCTCCACCAACCCTGTGCAGCACCAGAGTACCAAGCATGTGGAGATCGACCTACACTTCGTTCGTGATCGGGTCGCCATCGTTGATGTTCAGGTCCTCCACGTCCCAACCACCTCCCAGTTCGCCGACATCTTCACCAAGGGCCTCCGGTCCTCGACCTTCGCCGAGTTTCGCTCCAGCCTCAACATCACCGGTGGCTAGTTGTGTCTGTGGGGGCTCGTGTGTGTACTTCTTTTCGAGTCCAGTCTGCAACTCCGCTGCGTCGGTAGTTCAGACTGCGGGGGGCTGTTGGAGTATGAGTAATCTAGGCCCATGAGGCCCATGTATGGAACTATATGGCTATCCTTTCTAGGGTTAGCCCAGTTAGTGAAAATTATTGTCTATCAACCAGGAACAGTCATAGCAACTTTACGGGACACAATAATCAAGGAGATAAAAACAATGCACATTCTCCCTAGTCCAAGTGGCAAAACCAAACTAATCCTAGCTCCCACCACAATACTCCCTTCGTCCCACAAATAAATGCATTTATTTGACTGCTACGATTCATGTTTGACCATTCGTCTTATTTAAAATTTTTATACAAATAATAAAAACTAAATTATTATAAAAATATATCTAACAATAAAATAAGTCATGAAAAAATAAATAATATTTATTAAATTTTTTTGAATAAGATGAACGGTCAAATATGAATCATAGAAGTCAAAGAAATGTAATTATTTGTGGGATGGAGGGAGTAATCAGGAACAGACACATGGACTTTGGCTCCATCAACTAGCCTAGTCCAAGTGGCAATATTAAATCTAGCTCGCACCATATTATGTAGTGGAGTGGCGTGGCCTAAGCCCGTGCTCATGGACGCCACACCATGGCTTATTGGCAGTGCGTGCACACGCGTGTGGCACATCCAAAGCCTTCTTCAAAATTTTCAATAAAAACAATAATTTAAGTTAAGTCAATATATAGTAAAAATCTCATTTAGGATTAAAACTATATTGCACTATAGCATCAAATACGATTCTAGAATTTATTTGATTTCATTCATTAAAATATGAGCCAAGCTCACATTAAATCCAACAATCACCACCAAAATCTAGGGCACTATGAGAAATGCTCTCAATTCTCTACTATTTGATATATTAATTGGTATTTTAATAGAGACTATTAAGTTAGACATCTACCTAGAATACAGGTTGCACTTCTTCACAGCTAGCAATGAACTACGTCATGAATTGGCAATTTTGTGCTAAATAAGTTTCACCTAAGTCCTTTACTAATATTAGGTTGCCTAAAGCATCCTTGCTAGTTGGAGAATATAAGTTAAACTTCTGGACCTTTATGAGTATCTAGAGGTCACACAATGACCCAAATCTCATAGACTATGACTAGCAGTCGAACTCATATAGGTTCTGAAGGCAGAATGCCAACAGGTTTAGATTGAATTGATAGAGTGTTTACACAGAGGATTACAATATATAGAGGCCCAAGGGGCCAGATCACAAAGCCACATAGAGTGGCGCATAGCTAAGTAAAGTAGCAGTAAACGACTAGCACAATAACCAAAGAGATACTAGCATTGGATACTAGAGTAGTCTAACACCCCCCCCCCCCCCCCCCGCAGTCGGAACGTCGCAGCAGCGGACATTCAGACTGGAGCGAAAATCTTGAAATACTGAAGTAGGCAGCCCCTTGGTGAAGACAACAGCAAACTGAGAAGTAGTGGGTACATGATGGACGCGGACAGCACCAATGGCAACACGTTTCCGGACGAAATGGAGGTCGATCTCCACATGTTTGGTGCGCTGATGTTGAACAGGATTGGTGGAGAGGTAGACTGCGTTGACATTGTCGCAATAGACGAGGCAGGCATTGGCAAGGGGTGATGGAGTTCCTGGAGGAGTCGCCGCAGCCAAGAAGCTTCAGCGACACCATTGGCAACAGCCCGATACTCTGCCTCAGCGCTAGAGCGAGAGACGGTGGGCTGCCGCTTAGAAGGCCAGGAAACGATACTGTCGCCGAGGAAGACGGCATAACCGGAGGTGGAGCGGCGAGTATCTGGGCAGCCGGCCCAATCAGCATTAGTGTAGACGACGAGCTGTGTTGGAGAAGTCCGAGGGATGATGAGGCCATGATCAAGAGACCCCTGGAGATAGCGCAAGAATCTTTTGGCAGCAGCAAGATGAACTTCTTGAGGATCATGCATGTGAAGACAGACCTGTTGGACAACATATGCAATGTCGGGCCTAGTGAATGTCAAGTACTGAAGAGCACCCACGAGGCTGGGTGCAGCAGGGGGCGACTTGCTGGACGAAGAGGCGAGGAAGGCAGTAGGAGTCCCCGACGACTGACCCATGTTGAGATCGGCGAGACGAAGATCAGCACGAACATCAGCAAACGAAGGGAACAACTTTTGTCGCGTGATGAGCTGCACCATGAATTGGAACCGTTCATTGAGACCCTGCAGTACGTTGAGTACCAGGGTGCGATCGCTGACTGGTTCACCAAGGTGAGCGAGGGAATCAGCCATGCCCTTCATCTTGCGGCAGTAGTCATCAACAGAAAGATCGCCCTGGTTGAGGTTGCAAAATTCCGCATCGAGGAGCAGCGCTCGGGACTCACGGTTCCCTAGGAACTGTTGTTCAATGCCGAACCAGGACGCCCGAGCAGAGACGCCGTCGTGAGCATGAATGATGTCGAGGAGCTCGGTGGAGATGGTGTTGAAAATCCAGGACACCACGACGCAGTCCATGCGGTTCCAGGCCGGGTCAGAGGAGCAGGACTCATCACTGAGGACATGGTCCTTCAGGGAGAACCGTCCGAGGGCGAGGAGATGGTAGCCGCACCACTTGGAGTAGTGGAAGGACTTGAGGTCGAGGACGATGGGGATCAAGTTTTTGATGTTCTGAACCGCGCAGGCCTGGCTGTGCAGGTGGGCGACGGCGGTGGCCTCAGAGGAGATGGAATCGGCGTCGCTATCTTCAGGTTCGTCATCGCGGGCAGCTTCGAGGCGCAGCCGCTCGCGGATGGCGGCTGCCTGCGCCTCTAGGGCGTCGGCCTGCGCCCGCTCCTTGGACAGGGTGGCGGCGGCGGCACGGACGCGCTCTTGGGCGTCGGCGGCGGACTGGAGGAGAGCCGCCTCCGCCTGGAGTTGTTCGGTGCAGGCGTCATTGGCCGCGCGAGCAGCGGCGGCTTCCGCCTCAAGGCGCTTGGCGGTGGAGTTGGCGTCATCGCGCAGCTGGGCAGCGGTGGCGGCGGTGAGGGCAGCCTGCGCGGAAGCGCTGGCGCTGGAGTCGCCGTTGGTGGCCATAGGCGCGGCTGCCGAGAGAAAAAGCAGAGGAAGCGGAAGCAGAGGAGAGGGAGAGGTCGGCCACAGGACCCGACCTAGGTGTGTGATACCATGAAGGCAGAATGCCAACAGGTTTAGATTGAATTGATAGAGTGTTTACACAGAGGATTACAATATATAAAGGCCCAAGGGGCCAGATCACAAAGCCACATAGGGTGGCGCATAGCTAAGTAAAGTAGCAGTAAATGACTAGCATAATAACCAAAGAGATACTAGCACTGGATACTAGAGTAGTCTAACAGGTTCTTTGTATGATATCACTGCTTAATAAGCCATTTGAGTCACATAAGTTATACACCAACCTGTCTTACATAATAGGAGGTCTCTCTTCACAGTCTACCACTAGCTTATTTCATCATCATACATCACACAATGTATGATATCATAGAACAAGATACCACTATGATAGACTTCATGTGGGTCTCAAGACCATCTCAATCGATGCACAATCTATCACATTATGTGGTAGTCCCTTAGTAAATAGTTGATTAGACTTCATGGGTGGGTTTGAACTTTGGGTGATTTTCTATCTAGGATTTGGAGTTTTTGAGATTGTTTGAAATTTCATCTAGGGTTATTAGATTTTTGGGAAATTTATTTTTAAGGTTTTCAATTAAGCTTTCCCCTCCTTTTATATGCGTAAATCGATAAATCTAGCCCTCGATTAGGTACAGCCATGTGTAATTCGAAGCAATTAAAAGGAATGGTCTATTAATCTTCCACAACTAACCCTAGATTTGACTAATTCAATGTGAATTAGGTCTAAGACTAACTAATTTAGGTATTGATCTAGGTACCAAGGCTAAATCGATGCACAACTAGACTAAGGCATGAACAATTTGTACTTAAGCATGATCAATTTCCAACAATTATATATGCCTTAAACCAAAACTTAATCATACTAGGGACTTAGATTAGATCTTAATTTATGTTAACCCAATGCTTAGCAGAAACAATTAGGTAGGCTCAGGATTAGAACTAGCACACCGCGTTACCAAATGTCAGAACTTTTGTCTTAACACAACTGGGATCACTAATTCATAATTAAGACACCTAGTAGAATGGATCAAGGGCCACATGAGCCTAGGAGCGAAGACCCGTGGCTGCTTGGAGTAAGACCTGACTTAGAAATGTTGGTGAAGCAGTGATAGGCGGTTTTCCTGTTACTCCGCCATAGCTAACTCTCACAGAATATTTGTTCCTACCTGGAGTAGAGGACCCTTTTGTTAGCGCTATATAACAGGTGGACACAAACGACAGGGTTGTTAGCATCCTGATCATTGTGCACCACGTATTGGTAGAGTCATCAAACATAATTTTTTTTGGTAGAGTCATCGAACACAATTTTTTGTGCCCTTTTGATGTGCATCACTGGATGTGCATCAGGATACATGCACATCTAGAGAGAGTATATATGCAGCATTAGCATACAAACCATTAGAAAATATATATGCAGCATTAGCATGCTTCTGAGTCAATCCATCACGCATACAAACTGTCTTAATGTTGTTCCGTTCAAACACTCGCACACCATGAGTGTCATATTATTTATGACTATATATGGTACAGATGCACCAAGCCACATGACACCCTCCCTCTTATTTCAAGCATACACACAAAATAAATTCACAAACAACACCAAGCAAACAAGCCGCGTGCTTCATGGACATGGTCCAACATAGCATCAACACCCAATGCAACTTGGTGGATACGATGCAACCAGCATCAACCACCAATTTATTCTTGAGAAAACACACAGAAGACATGCGTGGCAAAACAAGGGAGATAAAGCACGACGTAGGTAGCAACTGAGACATCACCGTGATGTATCCACCAGGAAACCTAGGGAATTACCATTAATAAAACAGGTGATTAGGGGAAACTATAATAACGAATATAATGAACAGAAGTAGTTTTGCTCACAATGATAAAGCTATGGCTCAGTTCTCTAAATTGTTATACTCCTATATTGAATTTCAATTAGGATGCAGAGGTTGCTGCAGAAATATAAGATATTGCATATATGATATATATATATATATATATATATATATATATATATACATTCCTCATGGGCAGTAGAAAAAACAAGCATGCGAGAGAAGGAACTAGCTTATTCGTGTGTACCTGGAGGTGCATTGATTGGAGTAGCTAGTACGTCATCAGGTCGGCGAGGCTCACCGGAGAACCGAGCATCTCAGCAGGGTCTTCTTATAGTACTTGGAGTGGCGCAGCTCGAAGAGGGAGGGATGATGGCGAGCCTTCTTTCCATCCCACTCCAGCTTGTTCCACCAGTCCTTCTCGCAGTCCACAACAGGGTGGCTGTCCGGGCGGTCTGTGGTGGCTGGGATGCGCTTGAGGCTCCAGCATCCCCTCACCCAGATGGTCTGGAGCTTGGGAGTGAACATCTTGACCTCGCATATCTGATGAAGCTTGGGGAGCTCATGCAGGTGTATGTGCTTCAGGTTTGGAAGTTCCAGTTCATGTCTTGGATGGCCAGTAGATGATTCCTTCAGAAACTCTGCTTCCACGGGGAAGACCTGATTGAGGTCACCACAGTAGATGATGCGAAGGGTCTCTAGTGATGACAAGGTTTGGGACCATGATAACGGGAGGACAAATGTGAGCCTAGGGCACAAGTGCAGATTTATAGCCCGAAGTTTTCCAGAATATGGAAGGGCTAGCCATCCTTTGCTCCAGATACAGCGTGCAGTCAAAAGATGAGCCCCCAAAAATGTCTCTAGTTCAGGGAAGCAGAACACATCGTCAGTGGTGAACACAATGTTCAAATCAGGGCATCTTTCGATGGAGCAGAACTTGAGATTGGACCAACTTTCACGGGTGACCATGCTTTCGGGAATAACAGTGTTGATGGAAAAGTTGTCGTGCACATGCAATGAGTTGACCTTACTAAGAACAAACCTCACAGCCCTGATTGCTTGTTCGGTGACCACATTATCACTGCTTATTTCCTCAACAATCTCTACATGAAAGTCTAGTAGTTGAAACTGCGGCGCACTATGATTGCCAGTTGCCTCATTAGTGTTGATATCACTATAGATCTGGTGACTCTTGAGAACTGGGGACTTGTGCAGATGTGATGCAACCGATGGGAGGCCAATTTTCTCCTTCCTGTTGTTTTGCCCATCATCATTTTTGCTAGAAGAAGACAAGTACAGAATCAGATTAAATGTAGTTGTGTTCCAGCAAAACTTGTTGCTACCTGCAAGCAGCAACGACTGAAGCAACCTCATGTCCGTAACAGCAACATGTGCAAGGCACATCTCTTCATGTTCCTTGCTGATGACCAAAGAGTAATCAGCATCATGAGGTGTTTCTGATCTAGCTTCTTCTGTGCCTCCTCGAGTGTCAATGCGCAGCACCACTAGTTTGGGCATTCCAGCCTTTGGCCAAAGTATAGCACGGATTTGCTCACATCCCAACAAAATGAGTCGTTGCAGGAATGGGACCTGCACCACCTCATCTTTCAGGTCAAGTGTTTTGACCGATGTGTTGGAAAGGTCCAGCTCCTCAAGATTCGGAAGAGATCCACGCAATCTGAAGTTCTCCAGCCTTGCACAACCAGCCATGGAGATGCGAGAGATCTTAGCTTTCTTGTTGTATTGCTTTCCTTCCCCTGCATCAAAGCTAAATGTTTCCAGGGATGGTGGCAGCTCTTCAGGGGCAACTGTTGTCAACCCAATACAGCCATCTAGAACCAGAGTGCTGAGGCTAGTTGCACCTGATAATCTTGGCAAAACTTTTATTGTGCTATTCCCTGACAAATCAAGGAGCTCTAGCTTGGACATATTCATGAATTCATCCTTCATCTCTTCTTCCTTACCTTCGTCTTTCCAATGCAATGTAGGTTCAATCACTCGAAGCTTGTGAATATTGTGTACATGTCTCCATGTCCATGCATTACTATTGCTCCAGATTCTTGCCCTCTTTATATGTATCTCCCTAATGTTTTGAAGCATACTCTCAATTATATTCGGGGATAAGTCCAGTTCCCAATCTGTGTCACATATGTCAAGCACCCATAGACTCTGGAAGAAATTATTTTTTCGTCTGTCATCTTCCTCCTTTCCTTCTAGTTTCTTTGGCTGATCCTTGCACTTATCCAGTCCAAGAAATCTTATCTTCTGACAATGAAGGAAAGGCGGTGAAGAAAAGCTGAAAGTACAGAGGCAAAGTTTCAGTACATGAAGCTGCTCAGCAGATCTCTGGAATATTTTAGTGGGTAATGATGCTACCCCCCGTCCCCTATTGTTGGCAAAGAAAAATGATGTTGTCTCTGGCTTAATTTCTTCAACTCTATAAGGATCGGTGGCTACAACCCAGCGTGTCTTATCACCAAATTCGGGCAATTTATAAGATGAGAATTCCTCTAGTTTCATTTCTTGGAGCAAAGCAGTGGCTACCTCCCATGCTTTGTCCTGCTGGTATTCTTGTATAATTCCATCGCAAACCCAATAGTTGGAGGCATGGGTGGCCCAGTTGAAGTCTAGTGTGTCGACACCCCTGGAATTCAGTAACAACATGTACTTGCAACACAATGCAGCTGTTTCTAAGGTGACACCAAGCTTACGACTGTATTTAGCTATTTCTGCAGCTTCATCATGTGCTAGTCCATTCCACTGTTCACTTTCACTATCCTCAAGAAATGAATAAAGATAAACTTGTGAGTTGTCTACATTTACTCCCTCTGTCGCTGGAACATTTTCCCTTGAGAGCTGTTTCTGATCTGTCCGTGTTTGATTACCATTACTAGGCTTGGCTGATTCTGCATTTGAAGTTGAAGGAGCACGTGTTGGATCAGCTGCTAGCTTCATTCCTGGGATGGCATGAAGCCTTCCACGGAAAGTCCACAATACCTTCCGAACAAAGTTTGCCCATCGATCTGCAGGTTGAGGAATGCCAAAATCATTCAAGTCAACCATGTTAGTGCTCCCATTATGGAAAACTACTAGACAACTCTGTCCTTGCAGGGCTTGATGAATCTCTCTCCCGACTGCTACTATCTCAATCCTTGAGCCTTCATCTGCCCCGCTGAAATCGTCCTCTTCATCTTGTTTATCTAGAATGTTCATTACATGCTGAGGAAGCCCTAGTTTCTGTGCAATTTTCCTCTGGAGTTCTCTCCGATTTTTCCACCTAGAGCTATCAATATGGATGATTTTATCGAATTTGTGTCTCACAGATGGCGGGGGCTCTTCGGCTATAGATGTAAGGACTGCAGATGCACCAAGCCCTCTCCATCCATCGAAGTAGATGTGCTGACTTGGTTGGCTTGTATCCTCTAAATAAGGAGTTATGCATTGCACAGCCTCTTTGACAGTAACCGCGTGGAAGTTCTGCATTTAACAACGATAGGTGTTTCATGGCACTTTGGCTGTATTCATCAATTTAGTACTAACACAAAAAAGTAACTAACATTAATTGCTGCATACTCTATCTGTCCTATAATATAATGCATATTCTAGTGATCTTAGGACAAATTATAGTGCTATCATCAACATGATTAATAGTGTTGATTGATACGTATAATGGTAGTAACAATAAAATATCCACCAAATTTATGCACCTATTTAATGCAATTTGTTTTGTCCCTTTTAGAATCTCTTATCTTTGGTAAAATTTTTGAATGCTTGATGTCCTCTTAGAATCTCTTATATTGATATAACTTTTGATGCTAGAATGCACTATATTGCAGATGATGAAGTATGAGAAATGCCCAGGCAGAACAACTAAGATATGCTTTAGTCTTTCCTCGATATGACCAATATGTCTGAGGAAAGTTTTTAGGCAAAACCAAAGTCTATTAGGAAACATATTTCTATGCCCACGTGGTCAAACATCTTTCATTATAGGTAACATGTAACTCTGTTCTTACTTCTGTATATAGGTTGGCTAAATCTGTCATGTGGGGCAGCCAGGACGCTATCCTAGGGTACTAGATATAATGTCAATTAGAATTTCGACGAAGAGATTAGAGTTAATGAGATTTAATGTTGGGGAGAGAAACAAGGAGACAGAGACTCGACACCTAGGAGAAATTGAATGAAGCATGAACAACAAACTTACCCCCAAATATTGTAGTCTCTCTCCATGACTTTGCCTGTCCTTCCTTTTGGCAATGGTTATCATCCCTATGTTCCGTATGGACTACCATCTAGTATCATGAGTCAGGGATCCTTTTCTATGGCTTCTACTGTCGGTCATCCATCACCATCATGTGATGAGCCAATCACTACCCTCACTGAGGAGACTCACTGTCTCACAAAGGAGATGGATTGGTTTGTTGTGATGTTCAACTGCCACCATGCTAACATGGAAAAGTCAGAGCAGGAAGTCCAAGCAACGGTATGGCTACAGGCGGTAGCATGAGGGTTCCTTGGAAGGCACACCACAAGGAAGATGCGAGCAGCGATCAACTCTACGCCTTCAATGATCCCATCCACCGCATCATTACTATGTCAACGCCCCACTAGATCATAAGTTTCCCATTGTCTCAACATGCGGCAGATGTTCACCAAAATTCTCTAAGCTTGATGAGTTGGATGTCATCAATTTTGGTGTTGCTTTGAAGCTATTTGTTGGGCTCTTCCCATGGAATCTAGGAGGACATAGTTGTCGTTAAAGTTATTTCATTTTGTAGTTTTTTTAACAAAGGTAAGTGATGAGATCCTAACATATAGGTATGTTAAGCCTCGGGGTCAATGGTTTTCAATCGAGAGACCCTCGACTGATCCCTCTAGGATTGCCCAAGGGCTCAGGGGCTATACCATCAAGTATGCTCATGTGCACCCTTAGAGGATGAGCCTGAGCACAACTGGTAACTCAAAGCTCAGGGGCTCGCCCGAGCCCTAGGCTCCTAATCATCAAGAGCTTAGACCCGATCCTTGGCCCTTTCCCATCCTTGAATACCATCAAGGCTTGAGGGCTCCCCAGTGCTGCCCCTTGGGCATGGCTCCATCAACCTCTCCCTAATAGGGTCACGCACAAGGTGTGACATAAGAAGACAAACTCCTCCTCGACCTCTAAGGGCACAAGGCCTTTCAGGACCATGTGTCAGCCCCTTGAGCCAGCCTCCTTCGCCACCAAGATGAGTCTAGAAGGCGCACCTAGGGGAGGCTAGTTGAAGCCGACATAGCCTAACACGCAGAGTGTTAGAACATGTGAGCTGAATGACGCCTAGAGCTTCTTCGGTACCAAGACATCACCACAGTCCATAGAGTACCATTGTAAGACCCTCCTAGACTCTAGCACATCTATGCATGTAGACCATAGGGTCAACCCCCAAACCTCCATGTACATGACCTATTGAAAGCCCTAGTTTGGTTTTGGATAATTGATGAAACCCAAACTACTAACCTCTATGCTAAGTGGGTGTAGATTGGATGAGGTTGGTACATGCCAAATGATGGAGCAAGAGATGATCATGGTGATGGTGGTGATGACCACAAGATGACCAAGTGCTTAACTTGGAAAAGAAGAAAGAGAAGAAGAAAATCCGATGGATATCAAGGCAAATGTATTACTTAGGGTTTTGGTTTTGGTGATCAAGACACCATAGAGGGTGTGATCATATTTAAGATAGATAGCCGTACTATAAAAGGGAAATTCTTCAGCTAAGCAGTTATCAAGTGCCACTAGGTGTCACTGTATGCATTTAGAACCTAGTGTGCTAACTGAACCCTTGAAAAATGTTTGTGAAAATATGATAACACATGTGCACAAGGCAGAACACTCGGTGGTTAGCAAATTTGTGGTCTCGACAGCGTTGGACACTGGCCCAGCGTCTCGTGCATGCATGTGACGCAGCGTGCGAGTGAACCATGTGTCGGAGCGTTCAACACTATCATCAGACGCTCCAGTACTCGCATTGTAGTAGGTGACATTAGCGTTGCATGAGAGCGAGGTTTCGGTAGTGTGCATCAGACGCCAAGGAGCGTCCGATGGCGTACCATCGAATGCCCGACGCCTCCTCGAGCAGTTTCTAAACTCTTTGAGTAGCATCTGGTGTGAGGGTCACACGTCTGGTATGTTGCACCTGATGCATCTGACGAGCAGTCCCAACAAACTTGAATGTTTAAGTGACCTTTTGAGATCAATAGTTCACATTTGACTGAGGACACATGGTGCAATCCAGTGCGCCTCTTAGGGGAGCATCGAACGCTACGGGCACGTTCGATGCCCTCGACTAGGCTATTCACCCCCCTCTCACCATATTCGGATCTTTCACCATTGTTGCTCAGCATCGAGAGCAGGGCAACCTAAAGAGGGGCACGTAGAGCTCCTACACTGCTTCCATCGCCTTCCTCCTCTCCAATGAGGGAAAGGCTCCATCAGTGGCAAGGGAACCTAAGGATTAGCACCGAGCTAACCCACTACCAAATCTCTCTCAATCTCATGTACACTCTATTGTAATCACCTAATTTTAAGTGCTCTTGACTACAAATATCATCAGTTGCTGAACATAGGGCATCAATTGGCTTGAACTAGGATAAACTGTTGCATCCTCTCTTTGATTCTTATGTTCTTGAGTCCACTCGAGCCACTGGAGACACATACTCTAACACTAGATTGAACCATAATGCTTACTATGGTTCTAACCTCATGATAGCTAGTGCACTAGATAAGGGCAACATCAAGTGCAATTCAGGCTCTACAGTGGCCGAAGCCACCCGCCTCATTGTTGTTGCAAGTAGCATTTCCCTAGACGGTGGCGTCTGCTTCCCTAGCGAGTTCATCACGACTGACACCTTCGCTCTAGGCTAGCTGCCCAACTTTGGTGAACTTTATCTGCTTGATGGGGCCACACTAGGGAGCACTAAGTTCTCGATGTTGCCCCCTCCATCAGGCCTCTTGGGAGCATAACTCGAGGTCCTAGCTTGACAGATTCAATGTGGTTGGGGCCCAAACCTAACCATGTCAGACCAGTGCCAGATGTCCTACATGCTCACCATCATCCACCACTAGATCACCACCAGCGAGATGCTCCTACCACCAGACCACTTCTAGTACTAACTCTTGGACTTACCTTTCGAGATCCAGAATGTGGCAGCATCCTTTTAGCTAGAGCTGGACCACCTTGCTAGTTATGAGGCGCCATAGGGCACCATCCTCTTCACTGACATGAGGGCTAATGTCCCCTCACTGCGCACCTTCCTTGAGATCCTCACACGAAATGGCCCAGAGTACAACTCCAACAACAACGACTACTATGGCCTACCTCGCATGTGCTACCACATCAATGGTAAGGACCTCGACAAGGAAGTGCCTAAGATCACACCACCAGACCAGAGTCCCTATATCAACAAGAACTAGCTTTAGTAGATGGCAGATTGCCTAAATGCTTGGCAGGTGGACCTAGAGGCCGCTGATCGAGGCAGAGCTCAACCACCAAAGGTAGGAGCTTGCACAGTAGCAAGCCATGCAATACCCCATCATTGATGATGATGCCCACAAGGGGCTCCCTATGCCCTATGCTTGCCTCGAGCAGCCTACAACATGGTGGTCGTCGCCTCCTGGTTCGAGTACATCTCTGACACACTATACCCCAAGACCAATGAGTGGCTACACAAGGCAAGATGGCTCTTTTGCATCACCCTCCAATAGCAGGCTGAGAGTTTGGCCTCCTAACATCATGCCATGCTCTTCCAATAGTCCTAGCCAATGACCACCATCAATGGGGACCACTCTAACATGCACTCCTATCGACAAGCAGAGATAGTAGTGACTCCTCCAATGATAGCTCTAGCTGTCTGTGGGCTAGGTGAACCAAGCCCTGGTAGGAGCGAAGGTGCTAGCTTTTTCCTTAGTGCTTGCCAACACACCACCATATCGGTAATGACCGCGATATCCATGACACCATTGAGGCCCGAGGCCATGCCCAGGCATAGTCCTGTACTCCTGAGTGACGGGATAGGGGTGCGGTTCCAGATCACTTCAGCCCTATGGCATTCAGGATAGCAATCTGAGACACCCCTACCCTTGGCAATTCTAGTCACAAATGCACATCTCCAAGTACAACAGTGTTACCAACCCAGACTACTTGCTAGAGGACTATTGCCTCACCATGAGGGCCAGGGGTCAAGTGACAACTTCATTATCTGGTCCTTCTTGTGCTTCTCTCGAGCGCAACCAAAGCGTGACTCAAATAACTCAAGCCTAGTCGCATCAACTGCTAGGGCGATCTCTGTTCCATCTTTATCAATCACTTCCTAGGTATGTAAAATCATTTTGAAAACTCATGGGATCTCCACCATTGTGTGCAGAAATATGATGAGACCCTCTAAGAGTATATCCAGTGCTTCTCCAAGAAGCACAACAAGCTCCCCAACATCATCGATGCCAGTGTGATCAATGCCTTTATTTGTAGTATGACATGCAAGGCACACATCCACGTGCTTAGTCGCGAGATCCCACGCATGATGTGGGAGCTTCTAGATGTTACCACCTAGTTGCCATCGGTGAGGAGGCCATCCAAACCCACTTCAGTGGTAAGGCTAAGGCTGCTAGCCACCTTAGTGGTGGGAGACAGCGGTGACAACCCTGCCTCATCCTAGTGCTGCCGTGACAAGAGGAACAAGCACTGGAAGTACCATGGGAAGGAAATGGTGCCCTCGACTGATCGCGTCGCTAGACCTCAGCCTCATAGGTGCACCTCACGTCTCACACACTTTGAGAAGGCGCTCAAGGCCCCCTATTCGTTCCATGGCAGGCAAGCCAAGCACTACCTCAAGGAATGTGCCACCATTAGGGGCTACATCTATAACACCCTCGGTTAACCGATCAAGGCCTAAAGCCTACCCTGAAGGCTAGTGAGCTAGCAGACAGTATCCAAAATGAAGACACTGAGTTCCCCAAGGCCATGTGCTGCCTTGTAATCTTCTTTGGCTCCCAAGCGTATGAGTCTTGCCAGCAACGTTGCATCACCGAGCAATTAGTGAACACCATTCATACCCTCAATAGTCTCACATGGCTCTGATGGTCCTAGATGGTCATTACTTTTGACCAGGAGGGTCACTCAGACCATATCCCTCATCCAGAGCGCTACCTACTCATGGTTAGTAGGATCATGGGCACCACATGCCTCTCAAAGGTGCTAATGGATAGTGGCAATATCATCAACATCCTCTATGTCAACCTCAGTTAGATGGGAATCTATGAGAGTATCCTGCACCCTAGCAAGGCACCATTCTATAGGATCGTGTCGGGGAAGGAAGCCATGCCCTCGGGCACATCTAGCTAAACATCACCTTTCACCGGCTTAATAACTTTTAGAAGGAGCCACTCACCTTCATGGTGGTGGACTTCCCTAGTGTCACCATGCTCTTCTTGGCTAGCCATGCGTCACCTAGTTCATGGTTGTCCTCAATTACACATACCTCAAGCTAAAGGTGTCTGACCATAATGGGTTCAATGCCATTAAGGGTAGCTTTGAGCAAGCATACTACTGTGAGCAAGACTCCATCACCTAGACAACAGCTTAGATCACCTCATGTGGTTCTAATGGTTCTGGCTGCAACACAAGAAGGGCACCAATAGTGGAAGAAATTGAGGCAAGTGCTTGATTGACCGAGCGTTGGCAAAGCGACTGAGGCTCCTGGCAGTGATGGCTCAACTAGCCCCTCCATCTAGGCACTCGGCCCCCTAGAAGGGACTGACCTAATCAAGGTGGGTTCTAACCTTTCCCCATGAGGGAAGGCCACCATCAAACCAGCCACCCAATAGCTCAGCCTCTCCAACCAAGACATGCTACCTGACTTCCTTCATCAACCTACCTCTACAACAATAAAAACAAAGATAAGTCTTGTTCTCCCAACCTTCCAATGCTTCATTATGTTTCTACTCACTACTATAGATTGATTTATCATAATGCCGCTTTCATAGCTAACATGATAGAGCTGACCGTGCATTACTTTCACAATCGGTTCAATGATATCGATGCCTCCTAGTGAAGAAAACTAGCTACGGAAAGAGAGCTATCATGGATGGGTGAATGAAAGAAGCTGCCATGCTATTTCCTCTATCACCTCAAAAGCTAGGCCAAGTGGTTACATGCTTTCACCGGTGTTCACATACACAACCGTTTGTTGAACCTGTGTTGAATGCCCTCGACTTCTAAGGCCATCAAATCACTATTACTACTGCCACCTAAAACCAAAGAGCGGTATCCACTACTATATTATACATAGTACTCCATTTTCTTCACGACCCATGCCCTTTGAAAAACACCCCTCTTTATCATCCATCATCTCCTTCTCTTTCAATCTGCAATGAAAATGTCACACAACCCCATCAACTATCCAAGCAGCCCATCCTCTAGCAAGGATGAGAAGCTATCCCACCATTCATTCGACAATGACATCTCTGATGACTGGATGCCTTTTGATTGTAGTCCTCCATGGAGTGATGAGAAGGAGGACTTGAAGGAGGACAAGGATGAAGACAAAGAGGATGATGCTGATGATGACGCTGATGATGACTCTAACTCGCCTGCTCCCAAGCGAGTGAAGCAAGCTTGATCCTCTCTCAGTTTAAGAGTAGTTTTAACAATTTAAGTTATTATCATGTTTCCACACAAGTACAATCATATACTTGTCCAACTTGTATGTATCTCATATGCAAAAAACAATCAATGAAAAAGATCTTTCAAATATTATGTTTCCTACTGTTGTTCTTGCTACCTATGTTTGATCCCTACTATTCCAGGAGATATTGTAGCTCAACAGTTGATAATCACCATATTATAGTGCGTGATTATGTGGCAATAGTGAGCCTAATACAGACACTATTTAACTTATCCTCTGCCGTCTGTTCTCGCAGCCAATCAATCTAGACCGTTCATTTGGAAAAGAAACCTAAAACTGCCCTGGCTGTCCCCAACTCTCTTCAGCCCTATGGGTGCATTAGAGGCGGTTGGACTCACTAAAAACCCCCCTAATACAAAGCCATTATTAGTTCTTCCCATCTTCATTCTCCCCACCAATTGCTTCATCTTCATTCTCTCCACCTACCTTTGCTTTCCCCTTGCCTCGGCCTCCTTGCATTGTCACCATGGACAATGCCTCATGAAGGTTACATGGATTCAATAAACCCCCCTCCTATGTTGTTTGCATTTGGTTCCAATTGGTTTTGGGTTTGATATTATTTTCATTTATATTAGGACCTAATAAAAAGACATGTTTGGATCTCGCCTCTGGGATTCTGATATAATCTATTTCAAAATCATGAAAAACAAGGAAAATAAGAGTTGGAGAGGTTTCCTACTAGGATAATACCACCCCCTCTATATATATGAGAGGATGAATGTTGATTGAGTTCCCTCTATCCAATCATCAAAACACAAACCAATCTACTCCTTTACTCATTTACTCTCTTCTCCAATCTCCATGATGTTTGTCCCTTGATCCGACGACCAAGGATGGCACCCTAGGCTTGCCGGCCAACCTAGGGAAACCTGACATCCTTGCCTTGATGAGGTCCCTCCCGGGCGAGAGCTTCAATGGTTTGTTTGCTAGTTTACCTGAAAACTATCTTGGTTCATCATCATGCAAGTACGTGGTAATCCTTTGGTGGTTTGCTTGTCAACCTCTACATGCTCCACCATGTAAGGGTAATATCCTCGCTACATTCTTCAGTCAATAGCGGCCTAGGCATCTAATACCCTTTCTGGTGTGTGATTCGGACCACATTCGACATCAACACACTTTTTGGCGACTGCGCTGGGAAGAATTTGCTACAGCTCTACTTTGTAACCAATTCTTCTTGCCCTAGACTTAATTCCCATTGATCTATATTCTTGTGTTCTCCATTACCATTGCATTTAGTCCTAAAGGTCGATCACATTTCGTTTTGAGCCCTTGAGATCTTGTTCATAATTTTACAACAAGTTGTGCTGCTTATTGGAAAATTTAGCAAGGCAGTCAAGCTCTAAATCATGGAGTACCAATGGGATTCATCATAATATTACTACAATTACCCCAAGGTACAACTTGCAAATGTATCTTATGATTATTTTGCAAGTCTATGAGGCTCTCATGTTGATGTTGCTAGTCATAATCATAATGTTGCATTGGCTAATACTTTTGATAATGCTCCTCATCATACACATCATAATTTTGGATATTGTGGTCAAGAGCCGATGTCAATTTTAAATTCTTTGAATTTTGATACTACTAGCAACATACTATATGTAAATCCTTGTTCATCGGCTATAAGTTCACATTATGTGGTTTCACCACATGACATACCGATGAATTTTAGAACAAAAATGGGCGATGTATACATCGCCCATAGTCACTGAACAGCTGATGAGATGGGTATCATTGTTATATAGTTTTGTTTGCTTAAATGTTTTTAGGTACATGTATCATTCACCTGAAAACAGGGGGCATATGTTGACAACCAAAATGGTCCATTTTTTGAAGTTGTCAAAATGTGGAATGAACTTTGCTGTTGTGTTCTTCTTGTTGAGACAGACAAAAACATATATAGAACATCTAATTCGGTGTCCAGATGAAGAAGCTATGCCCTTAAGAAAATGCTCTACTATCGGGAGTTCTGACCTAAGTCGGGAGTTCTAACACAAGTCAGGAGTTCTAACACGAGTGAGGAGTTGTGACATACATCAGGAGTTCGTCAGGAGTTCTAGCGCACATTAGGAGTTCTGACCCGAGTTAGGAGTTTTGACTCGACTTCCGGTAGACCTAATAAAAAGGCTTGTTCGGATCTCCCCTTTGGAATTCCAATCTGAACGGTTCCAAACTCGTGGGAAACATGGAAAATAAGACTTAGAGAGGTTTTCTTCTAGGATAAGACCACCCTCCCTCTATACATATGAGAGGATCATGGAGGATTGAGTTCCCATCTATCCAATCGTGAAAACACAAACCAATCTGCTCCTTTACCCCTTTACTCTCTTTTCCAACCTCCATGTTGTTCATCCTTTAATCCGATGACCAAGGATGGCACCAAGGCTTGTCGACCAACCTAGGGCAACTCGCCGACATCCTTGCCCTAACGGGGTCCCTCCAGGGCAAGAGTTTTGACAATTTCTTTGCTAGTTTACCTAAAAACTAGCTGGTTCTTCATCACACAAGTACGTTGGTTATGCTTGGTGATTTGCTTGTAAACCTCTCCGTGCTCCACCACGTAAGAGTGATATCCTTACTTCGCTCTTCAGTCCATAGCGGCCCGGGCATCCAATTCTCTTTCTAGTGTGTGATTCGGACCACATCCGACGTCAATACATGTCATCATACATTAGACATATGATGCAAGATTACGTGGTCAAGCCCTAGCACATTGGTGCTATCCATATGAGAGGTAAATATGGAAATATTCAAATAACTCATTTATATCACTTACCATAAGTTAGCTATTTGTAATATGTAGTTGTCACTTCGTAGGTGTATCCAAAAGCTTAGGAAAAAAGTAAAAAATAAGGCTCCTGTTGCGGCTAGCATTGTTGAGGCACTTCTTGTTGAAGAGGATGGAAATACGCTAGTCTGTATTTTAGACCCCCATGCTCCATCTATTAGAAATAAAATGTCTCACTATGATGATTGTCCATCTTCATTTCAAGGTGCGTGTGACCTTGACGGTTTTAAACGCTTGGTGTTTGTGAAATCTCAAACAAGTAGTACAAGATTGCTTTTCTGTGCATATTGGCAAACATGCTAGAGATGGATACTTTCTTCACATATGTTCCTCCAAAAGCATCATTAATGTTTCGTTTTAGATTATTTATGGTCCAATTAAAACAATAATTTTATTTGTATAAACACTTTAATTATGAACAGTGAAAAAGCAATATTGCTCGCACGGACCAGCAATTTTGTGATTTAAGGTTAATTGGTTGGAAATTAGTCATGGTATAAAATCTGGTCCAATTGTTTTTTTATTGTTCAAAGAGCAAGTAATGTTCTTATACACTTCATTGTTCTGTTCAAACAATGTGAACTATGGTAAAAATTTATCCTATATTTTTCTGTTTTTTCAGTGCATGCTATCAGCTAGCATTCACTATGCCATGTTCCAAATGTCCTATGGTTTCTGTCCTCGAGTCAGGTCCTATGGGTGCTATGATGTCAATGGAATCTAAATATGATAGTCAATAGCAAGGTTATCAACTAATTTCAAATGCATCCAACTGACTCTTCTCATGTTGGCTTAGAATCTATTAATTAGTAATGATGTTGGCCACACCAGTGGGGACCTTAATGCTGCAAAAGTTGTCAACAATCAAGGTTCTGACAACTGCAGAGATTATGCATCGATGTGTGATGGTGGTGTTTAGTTGCAAAACAACATAGATAAGGTCATGGTTTCTTCTTTTGTAGTGTTGTGCTCTAGTAGGAGCTTTATATGTCAGCTGTGGTTATACCTATGTTTCAATGATGCATAATGGTAGTCGTTTTATAGCTGAAACTTGAATTGCTGAGATAAAAATCCTTCTGAAGATGATGGAACATTTGGACATCTTCATATGCCTGTATGCTATGGTGAATGAGGTGAACATTTGTGATATCATCTCTATATATATGCTATGATGTTGTCATGTGTTATGAAATTACGGTACGCATAATCCATATTTATTAAGCTGCCACTACTATTTTTAATTAACATATGGTTATTATATTGTTCCATTGCATGGGTAAATGTAATTTTCTGTCGATGTTCTGAATCGGGATAATTATTATTATCCTATCAGTGCTCTGCAAAATTCTAGATGGAAAAGTATAATTTTTTCCGTGATTGTTCATGGTCGACAGATTAATTTGTTTTACCTTGACGGTCAAACATCGACATAAAATTTTTTTGTGTTGGGATTTTTTTTCTATCGGGATGGGTACGCAGAAAAAAAGTAAACTTGACAAAGAAAATTTTCACATGCGTGTAATACTGACAGAAAAATTAATCCTAACAGTGTGCATCTATCGGAGATTAGAAGGGGAGGGGACCATCCGTTGCAGTTTTATTTCTAGTTGCTTAGCATTTAGTCCAAATAAATCTTCCGATGAAATAAGATGATTTTTGATAAGAATCGTGTTTCGTGCAATGACTTCGGTAATTGCCACCATGAGATCGACATTTCAAATGTCGATTTCATCAGCAGGTAGCCAAGTGATGGCCACTATCTGCAAGTGAGGGATGTTTCTGGGCTGCCCCAATAAATACAATACTCCAAGTCATCGATTTTGTTGTCGTGTAGAGGATTTCAATTTTTGAAGGAGATGAATCTGCAACCTATGCTGTCGTCGATGATACAACTATCGATATTCTTTCATCGATTTAATGTATTTTGCACTAGTTTTGAAGCGCTGGATCTTGCGGCACATCCAATGTTCTGGGGTTGGTCGTCGCATAAGGACTTTACTTTGGCGCCATCATTCAAGGGATGCCTTTGAGAAGGAATTTGGATAAAATATTGTGTATTTTTTATTTCAGAATTTTTTCATATATAATTTAGGGTACTATTCCGAGTTTTAATATAATCTCCTTCCCTTGGGGAAAAAAGAATGTTGACTCATGAACTTAAACTCGAAGAAAAGACTGAGAAGTAAAATGAATAATTTTCCAGAATCAAAAGGATTATATTGAATGTGTATTTTATTTAGCCAGTGGTTAACCCAAAAAAAACTAGTAGCAATAGAAAATTACCTTCCACGCTCGAGGCCGCTCGATGGGGCTACGCTCGGAAGGAATGTCAAACAGAGTAGCGGGTAACTGCTCATAAGGATCGTCAAACGGAACAGCCGGTGGTAACTGCCAATCCCCACCCGGTAACTGCTCGTTGTTGCTGTAGTTCCCAGGACGGTTTCCGATCAAATGGAACAACCGTCTCTTTTCAGCAATGAACCTGGCTGCCCGTGCATCCAAGTCATCGACGGATACCCGTCGGGGATAACTTGGATGCATTGGCAGAGAGAATTCCCCGTCCTTCCGTGGCAGTCCTGGCGAGTACACACTCGGCCTCTGTTTCAAACCGTAAGTTATTTGAACTTTAATATACATATATATATATATATATATATATATATAGACAGATAAAAAATATTTATCTAGACAAACTAAAACAACTTACATTTATGAGATTCTGGAATTCTATTTTCTCCACCTTTCGAACAGCTGTTTCACCTGGAGCATTTGGTTCAGAGGTTCCCTTCAACGGCCCTTGCCCCCGCCGAAGCATCAATTCCTTTTCCATGAAGAGGCTCGGAAACAGAGTTACAATCCTAAGCAATTGGCGAACTAAAATGATGAACAATTGAGTGTCTTGTCCTCTTGGCTAGCTGTGCGAGCTCATGGCGACATTTTTACATTCTCTCTTAGTGTGGATGACACGCTCAAAACCACATAGTACATCAGGATTCTCAGCTACCTCTGTCCTAACTCTGCATGCACGTCTGACATAAAAAATATCGTTATTCCCTAAAAACATACATAGATAATCCTTATTCACCATAAAATCGGTCATCAGCCATAAAAAATATTTACTTAAGATAACTCTCAGAATCGAGGAATAAAGAGAGTATTTATTAGATGAGACACTCATGGTTGAAAGCAAAATTTCTTAATGAGATCGCCGTGGATGACAATCCAAATAAGTGACAAGGGAGAGGGCCCAAGCCCCGGGGATTTTTTTTTATTTTTAGCCTTTTTTAAAACTATTTTAAATTTGACACCTAAAATTATTTTTTTAAATCTAACCTTTTGGCTGCGTCACCATACATAGCGTGACTCTTGCACTCTGCCACGCTATGCATGATCGCACGGCAGAGCCGCTGACGTGTCGTGTGACCGGTCGTGCATGGCTGACGTGGCAGGATTTGTGGCGCCACATGCCACATATCTTGGCGCGACAGAGCCACTGCGGGCTGTTGTGCGTGGTGAGTGTGTTGAATGTAGGGGTAGATGTATACGGTTCCAAAATAATTATTGTTTATGCTTCCTAAGAA
Organism: Sorghum bicolor; assembly: GCF_000003195.3. Taxonomy (NCBI): domain Eukaryota; kingdom Viridiplantae; phylum Streptophyta; class Magnoliopsida; order Poales; family Poaceae; genus Sorghum; species Sorghum bicolor. The sequence continues at coordinate 36,455,509 of NC_012876.2, read as the reverse complement.
ATAAATTTGATTAAAATATACATTATAAAATATTAATATTTATATTATATAAGCATTATTAGAAAGATATTTTAATCTAGTTTTTTAACAAATTAATTTAAAGATACAAATATTATATGTATCTTTTATAAATTGAGTCAAACATTTGGTATGGAAAAAACAGCAGTTAATTTATGATGTTAATTTGTGATGGAGAGAGTACTAAGGCACATGGAGTCCCTTGTGGTCTTTTCTCTGTCCCTAAATTTTTGTCGTTACGATTTTTGTGGAAACCACTTTGACTCAATTGATAGAAAATACGTATAATATACGTAAAAATTATTAATATTTATAATACAAAATTGTAATATTAATAATTTATAATATATATTTTAACTAAATTTATTTCTTAGGAAGCATAAACGACAATTATTTTGGGACGGAATACATTCAACCCTACACCCAACACACTCACTCACGCACAGCAGCTCGCGCCATAGATCTTGGCACGGCAGTGCCACGCCCTGGCATGTGGCGCGACAGGTCCTGCCACGTCAGCCATGCACGATTAGTAACGCGCCATGTCACCGGCTCTGCCGCGCCACGATGCATGCCACGGTAGAGTGCAAGAGCCACGTCGTGTATGGTGGCGCGACCAAAAAATTAGATTTAAAAAATAATAATTTTAGATGTTAAATTTAAAAATAGTTTTTTAAAAAAGGCTAAAAATAAAAAACGCCGCCGAGGGCAAGAGTCTAATGAATATGAGAATTTGTAGATATGTTGCATGCATCCTAAGGTAATCACAATATGTAGAACACTTGTCCTATATTTTAGGTGTCTAAATTTTAGCATGATTTGAGGCATCCACTAGTATAGGGAAGGGCTTTAGCCCCGGACTGTAAGGGCCTTTAGTCCCGGCTACGGAACCGGGGCTAAGGTTTCGGGACTAAATGTCCCACCTTTAGTCCCGGTTGGTAACACAAATCGGGAATAAAAGGTGCGCCAGGGTGTGCTACCTGGCCTCCACTTTTAGTTCCGGTTGTTGGTACCAACTGGGACTAAAGACTTTATTCTTTTTTCTTTTCATTTGGTTTTGGTTTACAATTATGTTATTATTATTTTCGAATGCGTATTGTTTGATGGTAGTTTATGGAACGCGTACCTATAATTTATATAATTTAAAGCATTACATATAAATATACTATAAAACACTATATATATATGTATTATATGTATCTATAGGTCCATAATATAATATTTATACATATGCTTCACGGACAAAGTATTTATAACATAATTTATCTCCGCCACTTAAGCATCATACAAATGATCATCGTGATTTGGTTTCATTGGCTCCTGAGGGTTGAAGTAGCACTCGTCGCCATGATTCAGTACTTGGTCGTTAAGAAATCCTACGATTGTCTCCTCAATTCCTTTTAAGCGCACCGCATCCAACACCTGCTAAAGGCTGGGCTTTTGTCCCGGTTGGGGAGACCAACCGGGACTAAAGGCTGGGCTTTTGTCCCGGTTGGGGAGACCAACCAGGGCTAAAGGTCCCTTCTGCCAATCTCTGACACCATAGCCGTTGGGTAGGAGACTTTTAGTCCCGGTTGGTCTCAACAACCGGGACTAAATATATTTTTGTCCCGGACGCTGATTGGACCGAGATTATTCTTCATTTTGGGCAAGTGACCAAAGGCCTGTTCTGTAGTAGTGAACACACTTCTATCACCAACTAGTACACGTAAATTGTCACTTTTATGATTTGTTATTTATCTTTGTGTCATAACCTATTAAATATGTGTCCTTGTCTACATATAGAAATAATTATTAATTATCTTTGTGTCAACACAAATTAGATTTTGTTGGGTTTTTGGTCTTGTCTAACTGGTTATTTATTCTCGGTATCGAAAATTGCAGGTTGCTCCTACAGAAATTGCATTGAACAAAATATGCAACTTTAGTATAAAATATATACAATATCCATTACCTGAAAGAAAACTAATAGCAAATCCCTATTTAGAATTATTCCTAATCCTTTGTTTTACAGCTCTTGCTCTAAGGACACATGCCATACGATGAGAGGACATATAACATGTGAAACAAACATTATCATGTGTTGTTCGATCCGTAGATGCACATTGCGGTTGCTTGAGACATTCATATGGCTATGCTGCATTGTTTTGGACTTCATATGGCAATGCTGCATTGTTTTGGACTGCTAATTAGTTACCAGTTAAAATATTATGTACAAAGTTTATCTAGTAATATGTTGAACCATTTATCCAAGCAAAACCTAGGATTTATCATCTTCCAAAGTTCAATAAGCATACAGAAGGGGATAATAATTGACCCTGAAAGTTTAATTGCATTGACTGTGCGTAACATCATTTTTCTTGCATGACTGAATGGACTAGCAGGTTTAAGTTCGTGTGGATTCTATGGTTTAAGTAGATAGTAGTTAGGGTAAATAAAATGAAATGAAATAAAATACACGACAGCAGAAAGAAAAGGTAATATTTAGGATAAAAATGGGCCTTTCCACGTTACTTGCGTTTCTATATCTATAAATATATAATGTACTCCCTCAAACTAATTTTGTGTCCTCACGTCAAATGCTAGTGACTTCCTAGATGGAGTAATATATAATGGAGGGCACTAATGCGCGACGGGTCGTGCGACCCTTGCTTCCTCCTCACGCCGCCTCCTCCCCTGCTCCTTCCCCCTCCGCGCATGCCTCCTCCGCTGCCACCTCCGTTGCTGTCGAGCCTATCCTCCTCCTCATCCTCGACCCTGACACTACCGTTGTTCCTTCTCCTCCTCACCCCGTCGCCGATCATCGCTCCGCCGTGGGCGCCAGAGCTCACTGGAGTTTCAGCTAACCCTAGCACATGCGGCGGCCACCTTCTTTCCCTCCACCTCTGACCACAGCGAGCTCTAGCAGCGGCAACCTCCCTTCAGCCATGGTGCCCGCCCCTCCTTGGCCCAGCTGCCACCACCACTACTAGGCCTCCTAAGCCACTCGACCTCCTTCTCCATCGTCTGCCCTGCCTGCCTCCCCGACTAGGCCCTTCTATGCTCGTTGGAGTTGGAGTTGGAGGCCATTGTAACCCTAGTGCCACCATCTTCTTTTGCCTCCAGTGTGGGCGTGAGCGTAGTCAGGCACAAAAACAGCAGGGAGAGAGAGACGCGCGGTACAAAGTCATGCTACAATATAGTACTCCTACTCAACAGAACTGATGAGAAAGGAAGAATTTGGATGCATACCTCCTTCGGCAGCTAGCTACATGTCCGAGATTATATATATAGATGAAACGCTGCCCTAAATTGAAGTGCGCGCGAGAGTCCGAGGAGAGAGACAGACGAAGAATGGAAGTAGCTAGCTACCCATGCTAGCTAGTCCGTGGCGAACCTGCAACACAAGTCGATCGGTTCCGTTTCTTATCGAGCTCATCGCAAAACTTTGCTTTAGTAGCCCGTGGTTCGGTGCTTTTCCAAAACGCTAAAGCAAAAAATTAAAGCGTGGTTCTTTTCTTGGGGCAGGATAAAGGATAAAGATGGTGGTACAACCTTCTTCCTCCTGCCAAAGTATATTGTTAGCTAGGTATATAGTTTGACGCAATGACGGCTAGCTCCAAGCCTCCAAGTAGAATCCATCCAGCGTTCACCAAGCAATTTATAACGAGTTCCGTTTGAGACAATTTGCTGAACCAAGACTGCTGCTTCAGCGATAATAGTTTGCTCTATGTTCGAGTTATCACTTTTTTTAGATAATGGATATAAATATCCGACCTCTACATCTAAAAGATATACGCAACCAATTATTACAAGTTTTCGAAACAAAATAAAAGAGCAATCCATGGTCTTGAACAATGACCAGGATACTAGAGCAAAGTGTATAAATATTTCTATCCTTTATTTGAAATGTCTAAGGCAATAATTTTCAACTTTTTGCTTATCGTCGAAAGAATGGCTTTAGCTTGCTCATCATGCTACAGCGGGGCCCAGAAGCGTAGCCAGAATGCTATCCTGAAAATAACCTGCATAATAGAGTTAGTTTTGAGTGTGTTAAAAATAACATCATTCCGGCATCACCAGATAGCCCAACAAATGGCAGCAACCCCAATCCAAATCAAACTTCTCATCCTCTTATTTTGATTGCGAAGCCAAGTACCAAACATATGGTTAATAGATCTTGGTTGGGTTAAATTAGTAGCAAAGAAAATAATGCTCTAAATTGTTTTGGTTAAAGGGCAATCGATGAATAAGTGTTGGATAGTCTCATTCATATTGCAGAAGATACATTTCTAATCCCCTTTGCAGTTTCTCCATGCGAGGTTGTCTTTGTTTAGAACAACACCCTTTTGAAGAAACCAAAGGAAAATTTTTATCTTTAGAGGAATTTTCAGTTTCCAAAGTTTCATACACTGCTGCACGTTGGAGCATTAGCACCGGTCGGAAAGGGCCTGTCGCCCCGGTTCTCGAGCCGGTGCTGCCCTTCCGGGACTAAAGGCCCACCCTTTAGTCCCGGTTCAGGGAACTGAGGCTAAAGCCCCCCTTTAACACCGGTTGGTTATACCAACCGGTTTTAAAGGGTCCTGCCAGGGCTGCCACGTTGCAGGACCCTTTAACACCGGTTGGTATTACCAAGCGGTGTTAAAGGGGTCTTTTTTCTTTTTTTCGGTTCATTTCTTCGGTTTTGTTTATTGTTTATATATAATAATAGGTTTGTCAATACATATTTTATACTGATATAATAATATATATATTACACACATATTAAGCATAAATGTTATTATAGGCTTAGCTTTATAACTAAGCTTTGCCTATAATAAAACGAATAGGCCACATCAATAATTAAATAGATGGATATATAAAAAGCTTATATATAGTTTTATAAGGACAAAATGCGTAACACATATATACATAGAGTTTTTTCTCCGAAGAATCTCTAAAACCAATACAATTGATCATCGTTGTTTGGAATAAGAGTTTCATTGTCGTTGAAGTAAAACTCGCCGTTTGGATTGCTCACTTGCTCGCGGAGGAATCCTGCTATCATCTTTTGAATAGCTTTGATGCGGTCTTTTTTCTTGACCTTTTCCCTCAACCATTCCGTCTTCAATTTGAAATAAAATAAAAAAGGTATTAGTTATCTAAGTTATTCAATATAATTCAGGAGATAATAAAAAGAGACATGTAACGTACTCTGAGTGTTGAGTGTCTCTGTGGGTGTTTGATTGACGTGTACCATCAAGAATTTGAACACGTAATATCCACATAGGTTGTTCCTCTCTTCTTGTCTTAAACACCACTGTATGCTATATAAAAAAGATTCACGACCACGACAATAAGAAAGCTAAAAGTTAGCGAAAGTTTGCTAGCTAGTAAAACTTACTTGTGGATGAATTATATTAAGCGGCGATTTACAACCAATGAGATGTTCACGGTCAATAAATCTTTCTCAAACCCTACACACAGCCATTGTGGATCGTCAACTAATAATTGTAGTGTCATATCATGATATTCTTTTAGCTGAGATCGACATTACGTACCTTTGAATAATGTTTACATTTGTTGGTAATTTTCTTACGGTTTTCTCATTGAGTCATAGATTATCAATGGGTTCTTGGGAATTTCAATGACCATGAGTATCCAGTGAAAGTTATTTACACATATATATAGTCAGGCCTATAACTATATAAAACCTGAATCGAGTAATAATAAGTAAAATAAAATGTGCATGCACTTAATAACTATATAACTCACTCGAAGTTGTAGGGGAAGAGTATTTTTTTCTTTTTCTTTTTGGTTCACGAAGAACCTCATAAGATTGGTGCAGACTTCTGTCTCATGAGATGCTATCCACACTGCCTGCGGAGCCTTGAAAATAATATAAGAGTCAACGAACCCAATACTATTGTCATTTTTGCTTCTGAGCTCTCTCATTTGGTGCCTGCATATATACATACAAATCTTAAGTGTGTAAGGATTATATACATATAATTAAACAAGGTAGAAGTTTAATAAAAAAGAAAGAAATACTTTTAGACAAAAGCAGCTGACGAGAGATTTGTCGAGAGCGTCGAGGTGACATAATTGATGCAATTCTTCTAACTGGACGTATATGAGGTCTTATCCATGGAAGTAGTGATGTTGTCGAATACGAATAGAAATCCAATTATCTCCCCTTTTAGACGCCTCCATGCACCACTTGTTTATTACAAACATTTGTGTGCCGAGCTCATATAAATGCTGAGGGTTCATTAGACTTCTGCCCAGTTCATATCTTGCCCTCTATTGATCAACTACCTCAGTCTTTTCAAATGTGTGACGTCCAGCAATGGCGGCAATGTCTTCAATATTTAGACCACTCTGTCCAAAGTAATGTTGTTGACACCATTTTTTGACATGTATCTGGAAATTTAATAGAACTAGAATCGGCAGGCGAAAAAGCGACGACTGACTGACAAAGGAGTTATCGATGGGTTATGCTGCCGATGATAAAGGAGCAGGATATGACCAAGTCTAGGAATAATGGTTGATCTGTGCCAATGGCTGATGTTAACAGTTGCCGATGCCGATGGAGGATGATGTGCCGATGATAGTGGAGGAAGGCGTAGGAATCGTCGGGAAGATGGTGGTAGTGTGCCGATCGCCTAGGATAGAAAAGTTAATGATTTCCATAGTTATTATAGTTATTAGAGTTTGTTTTGTATACGGATTTCGTTTAGTTTGGAATTAGAATCCTAGTCGTACCTGTTGGTAACTCTTTAGGATAGGGTATAAATATAGACCTAGTGGCAATGTAAGAGACAAAACACAATCAATCAAACACAAGTTTTTACATCTATTCCAGCATCTACTTTTCGACGACTTCGTCAACTCGTTTATTTTCCTTTTACTTACGAGTTCTTAGGAATTAATCAAGACAAACTCGGCGAGTTCTCAAGTTCCGCATGAATACCTCTTGGCCGTGGCTTCCGGGCCTATCGCTGTTGTCGGGACCAAAGTATTCGAGTTATCACCTTTGTTGGTTGTAAGGTCAAATTGGCTGGCACGCCTTAACTTTGAATTGGGTATTAGCCCTTTGTGTTTGTAGATCTACTTTTGCATCAACACATCTTTTGGCACGCCTAGTGGGACAGATTTATCATCAAGATCAACATGTCTACTACTGAGCTCGACGCAGATAACGTCATCGCTGTGACAGAAGCTGATCTCAGGAATGAGCAGAAGTAGGCTATGGCAAGGGCTATGGAGGAATAGAAGCAACTCTGCTTGAAATCCTTCAGCATCAACAGGAGCGGTGAAGTAATCCAGAAGCCAGAGTTGCCGATGCCTCAACAAATCACTTTTGAAGCCAATCCTAGTAAATTACAAGACATGGTTGATAATGCTATTAACCGTGCTTGGATCAACCAATCCAGTGTGCTTTCCAATACTGTTTTCAACACTGTGGCTAGAACTTTCAAAGAAGGACAGGCACCACCTTTATACATGGGCCCTGCTTATCATCAGCCAGGATTATCATCGGTTACAGCTCCATCGGCTCCTCCGGCCGTTGCGGGTACAGAAGCTACTTCTCCTCCAAGCACAATAGGGATGACTAATGGGCAATCTACACCGATGAGGACTAATCCAGCAACATCAGAAGGACGGGTTCAACTCACCACAGATCTATCAACATCGGCAATGTCTGGATCTGTATTCCAGGATTGTCAAGTTGCTCCCAATTGGTAGAGATATGGAATGCCTCTAGACTTTTTTGCGAATAGTTCATGAACTTTTCAAGTGGCTGACGTGACAGGCAAGGCTCCTATGACATCGGCACCTCCAGTATCGCTGATGACTTAGAATCCTCAATATTCTACAACCACTACTGCAAGACCTATTACTGGAAACTTTCAGATACCAACATTCCAGATGCCCAACACATCAGCGGATCCACTGCCGACGCACCAAAGGTTTATGACTCAGATAGGGTATGTTAACCCAATGATGACACCCAACTATCAGCCATCGGCAGGACCTACACTAATGATTGTTAACAATGGGTGGACATGGCAGTTTGTCTTTCCACAAATGGCTCAATAGAATCATCAGGCTACGGGATTCCAGCAGGGACAGGTGCAGCTTGGTTTTCCGAATCAAGGACCAATCCACTAGCCGATGAATCTTGCTTAGCAAATCGGTGGCCAACAGGCAGTGGCAAATGCTATGTTCCCTAGAGATCATGCACCTCAAGGGCACGTGGAAGCTTATCAGCACGCGCCAGAACATCAACCTATACATCGGCAGGATGTCGATGCCTATTGGGCTGATAAGATAGCAGAAGATATGAGAGATCAATTCGGGATAAAACCAAAAGTCAATACTTACTCTTATCGGACACCAAACCCTCCTGCATACAATTTGATCTCACTTCCAAATCGATACAAGATGCCAGATTTCACAAAATTCTCTGGACAAGATGACACGTCGACAATGGAACATGTTAATCGGTTCATCATCCAGTGTGGAGAAGCCGCCAACAGAGATGAGTTAAGAGTTCGCTTATTCTCATCATCCTTATCCGGATCGGCCTTTACTTGGTTCATTTCATTGCCTCCAAACTCAGTAATTACTTGGGTCGATCTAGAGAAGCAGTTTCATAAGTACTTCTTTTCTGGAGTTCATGAGAAGGTCAGGCTGAGGCAACGCAATGATGAATCGGTTGAAAGTTATGTGTAGAGATTGTGGGATGTTGTTGACGGTCCTTAAGTACCAAATATAATCATCAAATAAATAAAAAAAGGATCCAAATGCAACCAACACCCAGACTTCGGGTTTTATCTGACAGAATTCCAAGAGTTTTGGTGTTTGTCTATTTCTACAGGGGGTTATCAGAAAATATGAAGGAAAGGCCCACATGTCAGGTTTACATAGAGATATTAATGTGCCGCGCAATTTTCCTCAATCTAAAAGATTCTAGAAGCCGAAACGAACGGGAGGCCGAGCGGGCCCGGGGGCAGGGTGCCCGCCCTGCTACAGGGACCAATCAGGTCCTGCCTCGTGGATTATGCTCCACTGACCTAAAGGATTAAGGAAAACCGTGTGATTAAGGTCGGTTTGATCCGACGACCCATGTTCATTTGGAGGGGCTATATAAGCAGGCCCCCTGGCCCCTGGAGGAGAGCAACCCCATTATTCATTAGCATATTTTCTAGAGAGGATTCAGAGAGAGGTCCCTCTAGGGTTCCAACCTCATAGAGCTTAGCATCCAATGTGAGATTAGAATTAGTTCTTCTAGATTGAGAGAGATAGAGTGGAGGTGTAGATCGGAGGAAGCCCGGCCTGACGGTGTCTACTCCGAGGTTGTACCTGCGGGATCAAGTCTCCTAACCCGAGGCTTGCTCCTAGGATTCTTCAGTATTTCGACTTCTAAATTCTAGTAAGTTCTTTGTTCCTATTGTTCTCTAGTTTATGAGTTTACTTTAATCTCTTCCGGTAGAGTTTAGAGTAATCATTGCTAGCGTAAACATGGTGTTTGGGCTAGGGTACTCATAGATATCCCCTGTCTAGCCGGACCGTGGTAGTAGCGAGGAACGTGACATTTCCGTAGCTACCTTTGTAGCCCACAATCCCGTTAGTAGGATCGGTAGGGTTTATAGGTGCGGGTCGAACATCCTTTGTGGTGTCTAGATTCCGTAAGCCTCCTCAATAGAATAGTAGATCATCCTTACCAAGGTTAGAACGAGAGTGCGGTTGTAGTCTTCTCTATACATCGCTCACATCAAATCACATTATTTGTTGCCTAGAGGGTAGTAGCAATAGATTTGGTTAGTCAGATGCACGCTTTCTCCCAGTGGTAAAAATATAAATACGATACTCTGGATAACCTCCCGGGTGAAGTGCTCACCGATATCTGTGCGCTAGCGGATCATTTCTTGATGGCGTTAACAAATATCAACAAGTATGTCTGGCGCCGTTGCCGGAGAGAAAGACGGTTTGCTGAGATAACTTTGAGTCTTGCTATTATCTTGTATTATACTTTTATACTTTTATTCTTTTATCTTTTTAATTTTAAATCTTTATGGATAACTCAAATTCCACACCTATTATTGATTTTTTTGCACCTTCGGAGACCAGGCATAGACCATGGGAGTCAACAAGTCCTTTCTTTGCCCCTAATTATGATCTGTGTCCGGAGTTGATTGCAATAGGTCAAAACCATCCCTTTTCTATAGCCGAGGTCCTATCTTTTAATCAAGAAGATAATGAACTTTTAGCTACACCTAGGGAATCTTTTAATCTTTCTATAAATTTTGGTTTAGACCTAGCCCTACAAGACCAAGTTTTTTCTCGATATTTTCACATTGGTGTTAATCATATAACCTTTGGTAGAGTTTTTCTTTCTTTATCTGTTAGTAAAGCAAGGTATGTCTTCATTGGTGGACATCCTTCTTGCACTAGTCTTCATAAAAAAATCCTAGAGATAGAGAAGGAATCATCTTCGAGACGAGGAAAGGAAGTTTCAATAGTCGATTTCCAAACATTTCAATCCCATGATTCGGCTATCCAACCCAAATAGTAGTCCTCCAAAATCATCTAAGGGAAGAAGAAATTCTACCTTTGGAAATTCATTTTGGGATGAGAAACTTCCTGCTTCATAAGAGACCTTTGAGTGCATATAGTCTGAACCTTCATAAGAAGGGATCTCTTAGAAAGCATCTCAAATGCAATCCATTTGATGGACATCTAGAAAGACTCAAGGATGGCATCTTAAGTGATGCAATAGAAGGAGAGCGAAGCCATTTCGAAGACAATCTCATCGTCTCCCCTTCTATGCCCTACTTTCGATGGCTCATTCGAACCTATCTTTAAACCCATCCTTGAGCCTAATAATTTCTACTATTCTCTTTCTCTTGAACCTCTCGATGATCCTATGAATCTCTCTAGACATCCCATGCATAAGAGTCACCAAGACCACAAGGAGGATCGAGAAGAGCAACATCAATGGCTTGAGGGCATTAAAAATCCATGTGCTATCACCATTGAATGGATGGATAAAACAAACTTGAGAGACAATCCTAGAGGAATTTTAAGCATTTATGAAGAATCATCCTTGCAGTTTGAGAATGAGAGAAACAACAGTGAGCATGGAAGGTATTTCATAAATACCTCACCAAGTCCTTGCTCATATAAAACATCTCCCCAATCAATTGGTCTCTCCAACCATACCACATTTGAGATCTCCAACCCCCTCTTCCTTTCTATTTATAAAAACTTTAAAGGGGTGGTTATTGATGCATATGTCTATAATAAATATTGCAGATATCGTTGAGTCGATCTTGATATAGACACGCTTAGGTTGGTGTTGGAGGGGAAACCACTTCACCAATATAATTTGATGGTTTCCCAAGGACAAGCTTAGTGTCCTAAAACAAGCACTTATCAGATCGTAACATGAACTTTTTGCAACATTGCCTTGTGTATTGAGCATATAAACATAATTGTAGAAATATTCCTTCGGGTATTCATGTCACTAACCTTTCTAGGATTGGAGTAAGAAGATCCGAGGAATGACAAGCGCAAGGTATGCCCAACCAATCATCATGCAACATTGAATTAAATTCATCCAATCTTGAATTTTGCAAAATTCAAGCTTGGGGGAAATACCTTACATAAGAACATCATTTGCCATGTTGCTATGTTGGTTGTCCCTACTTTTGAGGCATGCTCAATTTTTTTAAACACTAAACTTATTTTTCATCTCCACCTGAGTAGATCTCTATAAATGCTATCATGCTACCTTTGTCTATTCACAAGCAAGTGTTGGTGTGGAAGTACTCGACATACTTCCATTGGCATTTAAATTAAGCGTGGTGCTTAGGTTAAATAGCCTTCCTTAATCTGATTAGACATGGAGTCAAGTTTGGTTACTGAACTAAAAACTGCTTGAGTAGACATTGGTATATTTTGTCGGACTAACCCCTGCAGGAAAACTTTCAATATCAACCTGGGAAGTCCTGAGATACAAACTCACATTGGAGACAAAGGAGACACATGAAGTTTAACGATTTGCACAAGGAAGACATAGCTCATTCATCATAGAGTGATGATCCATGGAACAAGACAAAGAGTGCCACAAACACGGTGCACAACCGCTAAGAAAGGAAAGCTTCCACAAGGTGATATTGTACCATCACTCTTCAAGTAAGGTAACATCTTAAGGTACTTGACTATCACTTTTATAAGCTTCTCCTTGGTTCTAGCATTCACATGAATAAAGAGACAAATATAAATTAACCAACCCAATTAATTCAACATGTTTAGTCCTTTAATCTTTGTTCTTAGTACTACCTTCGTGATCCCACACTCCTAATCATATAAGCTAAAATGTTGCACATTCAATCTTTGGAAGATATAAAAAAAGACTTAAATATAGATAGATTATCTTTCCATTAGGTCGATCGATCTGATCTAACAAATGTTTTAAATGCTACACTCATGATCTTATTATCCATCAACTTTGTCTTGCTCACTATGCTTAAGGTTAGAGAAGAACAAATACACTTTTGGTTCTGTTGGTGTTTTTCACCAACAAGGCCCATGCACTTGATCTCTACCTTGTCTCTATGAGCAGGTACACTTCAAGCAAAACCTGAAGGAGTTTTACAAGTCCCATATAGAACCAAGTGAAGGACTTGGATCTACGAGCACAAACACACTGAGCAGGATGCTGCCAATACCGCACCTCGAACTGCTAGACAAACGAAGAACATGGGTGACACCGTATCAAGAGGTGTAGATGTCAAGGCCCACACCTAATCAAATGATGCACCTAAAGGATGAACACGGTGAGAAGTCTTGTCCAGAAGACTTAAAACATTGGATCCTTGCCGGAAGGTAAAATCGGTATTTATCCATATTTATCTTTTCTGCATTCCTTTTTCTTTTTATTCCATCACTTGCATTAGCATATTTACTTTTCCACATTAGCATTAGAAAAGAAAACAAAAATATTTGTTCGTTGCACTGCATCATAAAATCTAAAACCCCATGTGAGTAGACTTGTGGTTTAAAACCCATAGGTATATTGACTGTGGTGGCATAAAATAAATATGTTTTCATCTTACAATAAAAATATAAAAATAATAAGTGCATGATCCTGCTAAATAAATAAAATTTATTAGGAGGAATCTCAATATGATAAAGGCTAAGAGATTTTATGCTAGCACTTAACCAGTTCCACAAAGCTTTGTTGTCTATTTGAGCTCCACAGAATTCAAGGATCAAAGAAGACTAGCCGGCGGAGGACATAGTAATCGCTGTCAGGGTGCTGCCGACATTCAAATACACCTCCGTCACCTGCTAGCTACATAAGAAGAACTTACGTCAAAATCCAGCTTGGGGGAGAGCACCCCTATTTATCCAGCTAAGTGTTTCTACTCGCGTTTATACTTTACTCAAATAATAAAAACATGCATAATCATGAAAACCCAAATAAAATTTTTGTGTATATATATATCTTTGCTTATTTTGCTAAATAAATAAATAAAGTGTATAGGCCACACTGAACTTAAATGATAAACTCTTACATGGATATGATAAATAGTTGCTCTGCCATGTACCTAGTTTTCAAGTTTGAGCTCTCTCTCAAGTTTAGGCATTACTGTTATAATTTAAACCCGTTCTAAACATGAACTTGTGGGAAGAAAACTTTATCTGAAGTCTAACTTGTTAATGGATATGATATGGGAAGGTTGAGCTGCTGTTTATCTATTCCTAGAGATGCTAGAAATCTGGAGAATTTTATCTTTGAAAATCTTTAAAATATCACATGATGAGTTCCTATATGATGAGAGTTTAAATTCCTACCACAGCTATACATACATGCTTATTAGACTAAGAACCATACATTTACTTTTTACTGCTTATGAGCATTGAGTGTGGTCAAGCTGTGTAGACCCTTAGGAGCTTATCATGGGGTTAAAATCAAGATTCACTTGCACGTTCACTCATACATGCTACATCTACTCCAGAAGTATGCATCCACATACATCCACTCAATTCCATCTCCAGATTCACCTAAAATTATTCTACTCATATCTGGGAGAGAATAGCCAAAAACTTTTTTCTATCCCTGTTATTCCCTGTGAAATAAATGCTCGAGATATTTTGGTTACTACCACTTGCTACATTATTCTAGGAGGGTGAGTGCTCTGAAAAAAAGGAAAATACGAGGAAATAAAAAGGGGCAAGTGCCCGGAACCTCGAAGAAAAGAAAAAGTGAGACGAGAGGTAAAAATGGACAAGTGTCCGACAGTAGAATTAGGGGTACAAGATACCCACCTGAGAGAAAAGAAAAAGAAAATATAGAGCATCTCATTCTCCTCAAAAAGCTTCAAAGTACAAGAAAGGTATGTATCCCCTTAAAAGAGCAAAAGTAGAATTAGACTTTCACCATTGTTATCACCATACACCATTCATTCGCCACACATGCACATCTTGATTTGACTTATTGACTTGTTTCTCTGGATCCATGGTTTGACTATGCAATGAATGTCTTGTAAGTATGTATGCTTTATCTCCCACCTATGAGCTCTAGATATCAAAACCTTATTAGAGTAGGGTGAGAGAGAAGGCAATATCACTATGCCTCATACCAAAAGTACCACATAGTTTGAGAGAAGGCATATACCATTACTGCCTTGGAAAGGATCCAGAAATACCACAAAAGAGAGATTTGAGTGAGTCATACAAGGAATCTCTGAGTTTTATTTGAAAATCTGCAAAAACTCCAGAGCTATAGCTGATCAAGAATAAGAGACATGGCGCTTAACTTGACCGTTCTATCTTTTAACTGCTCAAGACACAAGTGATGGTTGCAAGCTCCATGGTGAAAGGTAAAATGAGTAAGTTTTAAGTCTTAACAGTTTACTCTAACTCAGAGATGAGATCTTGCTTGAACGCATGTGTACTTTTAAGGCATGAAACCACTGCAGAAACTCTTGAGTCCATCTTTGCTCAAGGATGAGCAAGAGGAAAGCTTGGGGGAGTTGTTGACAGTCCTTAAGTACCAAATATAGTCATCAAATAAATAAAGAAAAGGATCCAAATGCAACCAACACCCAGACTTAGGGTTTTATCTGACAGAATTCCATGAGTTTTAGTGTTTGTCTATTTCTGCAGGAGGTTATCATGAAATATGAAGGAAAGGCCCACATGTCGGGTTTACATAGAGATATTAATGTGCCGCGCAATTTTCCTCAATCTGGAAGAGTCCAGAAGCCACGAGAACGAACGGGAGGCCGAGCGGGCCCGGGGGCAGAGCGCTCGCCCTGCTATAGGGACCAATCAGGTCCCGCCTCGCGGACTATGCTCCACCAACCTAAAGGATTAAGGAAAACCATGCGATTATGGTCGGTTTGATCCGACGGCCCACGTTCATTTGGAGGGGCTATATAAGCAGGCCCCTGGCCCCTGGAGGAGATCAATCCCATTATTCATTAGCATATTTTCCACAGAGGATTCAGAGAGAGAGGTCCCTCTAGGGTTCCAACCTCATAGGGCTTAGCATCCAATGTGAGATTAGAATTAGTTCTTGTAGATTGAGAGAGATAGAGTGGATGTGTAGATCGGAGGAAGCCCGGCCTGTCGGTGTCTACTCCGAGGTTGTACCTGCGGGATCAAGTCTCCTAAACCGAGGCTTGCTCCTAGGATTCTTCAGTATTTCGACTTCTAAATTCTAGTAAGTTGTTTGTTCTTATTGTTCTTTGGTTTATGAGTTTACTTTAATATCTTCTTATAGAGTTTGAGTAATCATTGCTAGCGTAAACATGGTGTTTGGGCTAGGGTACTCATAGATATCCCCTGTCTAGCCAAACTGTGGTAGTAGCGAGGAATGTGACATTTCCGTAGCTACCCTTGTAGCCCACAATCCCGTTAGCAGGATTGGTAGGGTTTATAGGTGCGGGTCGAACATCCTTTGTGGTGTCTAGATTCCGTAAGCCTCCCCAATAGAACAGTAGATCATCCTTACCAGGGTTAGAGAGTGCGGTTGTAGTCTTCTCCATACATCGCTCACATCAAATCACATTGTTTGTAGCCTAAAGGGTAGTAGCAATAGATTTGGTTAGTTAGATGCATGCTTTCTCCCAGTGGTAAAAATATAAATACGATACTCTAGATAACCTCCCGGGTGAAGTGCTCACCGATATCCGTGCGCTTGTGGATCATTTTTTGATGGTGTTAAAAAATATCAACAGATGTCAAGAACAAATGCTATAGCCTGGTTCTAGATGATCGACAGCTAGCCGATTCGGCCTTCCAAGGATTGTTGCCACATATCAAAGACAAGTATGTTTCTCAAGAGTTTGAAAGTCTAAGTCATTTAGTGCAGAGAATTTCTGATCATGATATCAAGGTTTTTGAACCTAGGAAGGCTTGGAATAAGAAGGTGTCATTTGTTAATGAGGTAACAAGTTCAGATTCTGATGAAGAGCCAGTCATCCGTTTAGCAATCGGGAGAGTTTGATGAATTTGTAATCGGTATGGGAATTAAAGTGTTGAATTCTTCTCCTAATTATGCTCAAGCTAATGGGCAGGCTGAAGCTTCTAACAAAGGGATTATTAAGCTCATCAAGCGGAAAGTTAAAGAAAATCCTAGGAGATGGCACACATTGTTAAATGTAGCTTTATGGTCATATCGGATGGCGTGTCATGGCTCAACCAAAGTTTCACCTTATCAATTGGTATATGGGCATGATGCGGTATTACCATGGGAGATAAAGACTGGTTCTAGGTGGATCTTTTCTCAGGATCAACTAGATGCCGATGACTATGCCACCTTGATGAAGGATGAGTTGGATGACTTGGCAGAGCATCGGTTGAGGGCTTTGATAAGCATGGAAGAAAATAAAAAGATGGTTGCTAAATGGTATGATAAAAAAGTGAAAGCCAAGGAGTTTGCTGATGGGGATTTGGTATGGAAATTAATTGTACCGATTGGGACTAAAAGTTCAACGTTTAGAAAATGGTGTCCTAATTGGGAAGGTCCTTATCGGATAAATCGATCTGCTCCTGGCAATGCTTATATTTTAGAAACTCTCAAGGGAGTCAAATTTCCTAGAGCATTAAATAGGAAAATATTTAAAGAAGTACTACCCAAGTATCTGGATTGATGCATGAAAGTTTAAATGTCGATAACAGTCCTATCGACTGGACAAAATGTTAAGTGTATCTAGAGCCATGCATAGAGTTTTAATGCCGATAACAATCCTATCGACTGGACCAAAATGACTAAGGTTCGTGGAAGCAGAACTAAGCAAGTTGCCGATGAAGAATTCACGGAATCAGTAGAGCCTGTATGGTTGATATGGCGCGTAGACGTATCTGGTTGGCCTCTTCTATTTCTTGAGTATCTTCATCGGCAGAACCCTCAACTGGCTTTAGCTTCTTCCTCATATGCAGCGCCTTCCGGCCCTAAGTATCTCTCTCTTGCTGGAGAATTTTGAGCGCTTCAGGCAGTTGACTTTCTTCTTGGTGAGCTTGAGTCAGGGCTTCTTCTACTTGCTTAAGTTCGGCCAACAAGGCTTCCCTTCTTACCAATAAATCAGGGATCTTTTGCTTCAGTTCATCTCCAGAGGATTGCAGGACGCTGATGCTCTTGTGCTTCTCATCGGCAGTGCGTTTTACTTGCATCATTTCCTCTGCAAGCCAGGCGTAAGTAGCTCTGTCGGCAAGACGCTGAGTGGCCTTCTGGTACGAAAATTGGCAGCTTTCTGAGTGAGCAGCTTGAAAGAGGATCTCTTCGGCATCGGCTGGAATCTGACCACGAAGGGTCTTGAACAAAGCTTTGGCCGGATCGAAATCATCTACTAGCTGGGCCGTGTCTTGATGCAGCAGGACCAACACGTCTTGCAGCTTAGCTTTAATCTCTACCGATGAGATTGCCACTGCCTGAGAAGAGCTTGCTTCTTCGCCTTCATCATCGGAGATGTCGATGGCAAAAGAGAATAGGCTATTTGGAGAGTCTTGTTCCTAAAATGGGGAGGAGGATAAGTTACTCGAAGATCAAATATTAATAATATAAAGGTTAGAGATCAAATAACTTACTTGATTCAGAGTGATTTCATGCCTCTGGCGTGGAGATGCAGCTGGTGCTATAGTTTGATCGGCTGAAGTTGCCGATGGAATGACTTTAATTGAAAAGTTACAAAGATGATTATGGTCTATGAAACAAATTCATCGGTAATAATTCTGTGATTAGTACTTTACTCTAAGGGGGTATGGTGATGATCTGTTCTGCGAGAGCTGCTGATGATGTGCCCAGATCAGCCGGATTGGCAATCTATTTAGAGACATCGGCTGGTGCTTCTTTTGGCTGAGGTGCTAGTTGAGGGGGAGAAGTTGCTTCTTGTGTCTGAGTTTCTTGTGGAGAAGGGGATGATGCTACCTGGATCGGAGACACTGGACGAGGAGGAGAGGATGGTGCTATCTTCTGGCGCTTTGGCTGGGTCTTGGTGCTTTTGGGACCCTTTCTCTTGGTCGGAGCTTGGCTAGGCTAGGGGCATCAGCACTTGACATTTTAGTGCTTCTGGTCTTAGCCGATTTGCCAGTTTGCTGTTACAACAACCAAGATTTCATGGGTAAAGATGTGAAAGGTACTGGTGAAATTCTAATAGAAAATGAAAGTTACCGATGAAGTCCCTGTTGCAGCCGATGTACCCTGAAAAGATGGAGTGAAGTATGGGATGAATTCGGCATATATATAAAGGAAATTATTGTTAAGAAGTTTACCTTGAAAGCCTGTGCTAGGGTAGCAGCAGCAACTGATGGAGATACTTTCGACCGTTTGGTGGTCGTCTTCTTGAAGCGTATGGTCCGATGCATCAGAGCTGCTAAGCTTGGCGCATTGTGGCCAATCAGAGAAATCGGACCTGATGGAAGAAGTTCGATTGGCCTCCCACTTCTGCTAATTGTCAACGCTGGGTTATCGACCTGTTGAAATAAAGAGAAACGAGTGAGTTACCGATAAGATCAAAGGTGACAAAGGAACCAAAGTATCGGTAGAAGACTTACAATGTTATCAGGGACTTTATAGTCGGAGTCGATCATGCCGTGGTATGTGTGAGCCGATGCGCTGAATAGGTGCTCTTTCCATTCCTCCCACCAATGTTTATACAGCTGAGTAATAAAGAGAGCTAGCACCCAAGCCGATAGATCGATGTCTGTCGTATCAGCATTTGGCTGGAGTTGAGCTATCCTTATCCATTCAAGTCCGCTGGTTATGGTTTCCCTTGGTTTCACCACATCGGCATAACAAAGCCTGATCGGCAGTTGACCAAAAGCTAATTGGCTAGCTATCGACGATGAATTGTAGAATTCATAGGTGGGGTTGGTGTTCTTCCTGCTGCCAAAAGTGTTCACTAGGTTGGCCCTCGGAGTGATGATTGCCATCATCAAATCATTATCTTTGTTGAGAGCATCGTCAAAAGGATGGAAGGTAAGCGGGAATCTGGTTTCTGGGTCTTCGTAAGGCATCCATGCCCGCTGATCTTTGGAGAGGCCGTCATATAAGGTTTGGAAGAATCGGCCAATCTGGTTTTCATTGCGGCCGGTGCTAGGGAGAACTATGGCAGCTTCACCATAATTGAGAGGTGAGCGAGTTGCTGATTCATCGTCGGCTAGTTCATAATCTTCGGCAATATCTTTTGGGAATTGCTGTGCAAAGAAATTAAACCGAAGGCGTTGGTGCATGTGAACATTAAGCCACATGTTGATGAACCACCAGGGGCCTCCTAGGTTGCCGATAGGTTCGCCTAACAGGAGCTTCTCAGTCACTTGATGGAGGTGATGATAGGCGGAGCCTAGCAGGTATCGGCGGAGAGGGAATCGGCCACCATCGGCTAACCTTTCTGCTGCCGATAAGTACACATTAGTTGGTCCTACCGATCGGCCGCAAAAGATAAATTTGTCTAGCCACATGTTCAGGAAAGTGGCGTGTTCTCTCTGCCCAACTGGTCCTATTCTCTAATACTTCTGGATATATCCTGACTAGCCGCCGATGTTGCGAGTTTCTACTTTGCGTTCGGCCTTGCGATCGAACAAATGGCCATCATCGGCAGTTGCAATATCTAAACCAGTGAGCATAAGGACATCGATAAGAGTGGGGGAAGCTGGGCCGTGGCCAAAAAGGAAAGCATTGAGGGTGTCTAACCAGAAGTATGAAGCAGCTATTAGCAGAGACTCATTTCTCTCCATATCGGCAATAGATAGCCTGATGCACTGATCTAGTTTGCGTTCACTCCAATATACTTCATTCGTGCTGCTAACTCTCAAGAACCAATCCTTCGATCCCATGGTGGAACTTGGCTAGGATCGGAAGGTATCTTTCCACAGATCTATAGAAAAATTTTTGGCTCTAAAAGGGATTCTATTTGTCTCTGCATTGATCAGATCGGTAGGATCCGGATTACCAAATGGACCGAGACATTGAAAGTGAGGTTGCTCGGTAGGAATAACAATTTTTTCTCTCAGTTCCTAAAGGTTTGAAGGATGGAAGAACAGAGAAAAAGAAGAAAAAAATGCTAGGTAAGTAGACTTGCAAAAGGTAAAAAGGTACGTAAAGAGAAGGAAGATGGGAATGGATTAACCTCAGGGACGACAAAGTTGATAGCCATTTCTTCCCGGAGGAGAAGAAGATCAGAAACATGAAGAACCGTTGGGGAGGACTTTGCTGGAGTTCTTGGGCTCTTCAACAATGCCGCCGCCAGAAGAGATGAGTTTGGGGGATGAAGGATGGCAAGGTAGAGAAAGAGTACTAAGGAAGAAAGTATTTATAGGGTAAAATGAGCAGGGGCATTTCTGACTTATCTCTTTGCCGTATCCGTGAAATTCGAGGGTGTTCAGGTGGATATGGTAACTGTTTGCATGGTAATCAAGGGATTGTGCAAGTGATTTGACTGCAGGCGGTCATGATTTTAGGAGATATTATACTGTGCAGGATCTTCTAGTCGGTTCATCGACAGTCCACTCTAACAGAACAATTGCCGATGAGCGGATGTTTAGGAGATCTGGTTCGAAAGGTTGAGAAATTCGAGGAGCATGCTGGAGATCCGAGTTAAGGTTGTTTGGATTTGATAATTAATTGCTGTCAGAAGGGAATAAGTGCGAAAAGGGTGTCATTATTAGGAGAGAATTTTAGAGTATTAATGATTTTATACCCCAAAATTGGGGGGCATGTGTTGTCACCGTTTTTTGACATGTATCTGGAAAGTTAATAGAACTAGAATCGGCAGGCGAAAAAGCGATGACTGGCTAACAAAGGAGTTGCCGATGGGTTATGATGCCGATGATAAAGCAGCAGGATATGACCAAGTCTAGGAATAATGGTTGATTTGTGCCGATGGCTTATGTTAACAGTTGGCGATGCCGATGGAGGATGATGTGCCGATGATAGTGGAGGAAGGCATAGGAATCGTCGGGAAGATGGTGGTAGTGTGCCGATCGCCTAGGATAGATAAGTTAATGATTTCCATAGTTATTTGAGTTTGTTTTGTATACGGATTCCGTTTAGTTTGGAATTAGAATCATAGTCGTACCTGTTTGTAACTCTTTAGGACAGGGTATAAATATAGACCTAGTGGCAATGTAAGAGACAAAACACAATCAATCCAACACAAGTTTTTACATCTATTCTAGCATCTGCTTTTTGACAACTTCATCAACTCGTTTATTTTCTTTTTACTTACGAGTTCTTAGGAATTCATCGAGTCAAACTCGGTGAGTTCTCAAGTTCCGCGTGAATACCTCTTGTTCGTGGCATCCGGGCGTATCGCTGTTGTCGGGACCAAAATTCGAGTTATCACCTTTGTCGGTTGTAAGGTCAAATCGGCTGGCACGCCTTAACTTTGAATCGGGTATTAGCCCTTTGTGTTTGCAGATCTACTTTGGCATCAACAAATGCTCAAGCGAATCTTGCTCAGACATGATTAAAGATTGCTTTGGCATCAAGTCCTCATTTGAGCTGTATTGATTTGGCACAATCAACGCCTAAACCCTAAACCCTTTCCTACACTCTTTCTAGGTTGTGCAGACTTGACCAGAGAGCGCTCATAGTCTGAAAGTGCTGGCTTCTTCTGAGCTTCCCGCTGCTTCTTTTGGTGGTCCGCCACCTTCTTCCTCAATTCCTCTGGCTTTACATAAAAGTATGGCTTTTCTAGGTTCCGCCGCTCTTTCGCTTCCTGGTGCAATTTATCAAACCATTGTTTCACCTTAGATTTGGACGTAGCAATTACCTCCTCTTCACTCTTTTCATAAGGTAATTTCTCTAGTGTCTTAGCTTTTTTGCTGAGGCAGCCTTCTTTGGAGGTGGGACCGATGACTTTGGTCATTCTAGGGCGGACCGCTTCTGACTACCTCGCTTTGGAGACGATGGGACCGACCGTGTACTCTTTGGAGAGGGCGGTGTAGGTGGTGGAGGCGGTGGTGATGAACTTTTTGGTGTTGGAGAACGCGGTGGAGGAGTTGGAGACCTTAGTGGAGGAGGTGGAGACCGCAGTGGAAGCAGTGGTGGGGTCGATGCGGCCGCCGTAGGTGTTCGAGGAGATCCAGCATCGTCACCGCCCGCAACACTATGATGCGTTGGGGAAAGAACTAAACTTAGGTTGGAGGAGTCCCTACCGAGAAAACAACGAGTTCTGTGAGCAAACTTTATTTAAATGCAATACATAAATTATATAAGAAGTAAAAACACGCACAAACCTATGGTGAGGAAGAGACGACAGTGACACTCGTGGAATAATTATGAAGCGCTTGCGCCAGCAAATAAACATCTTCTCAACTTCACCTAAGGTCTTCTCTCCGTCTCCTCTTCTATTTCTAGAGGCACACTACCACAACCTCTCTCAACCCTATCAACCGAGATGCTAGCATATCCAGCTGGTACTAGTCGATTATGGATTCTTGGAGTCCTCATTCGGTTGATAGGGTTGACAACACCGATAGCCACCTTTTTTGTTGCATTCCTATCTAGTGCATGCAGCTCACAAGTAGGAAAAGCCTCTGTGACATCATCCACGGGGAAGTGTAGCTTTGTGTCATCCTTAATGGTTGGTACTTCTGTGGATGCGCTACTGCTTTTCAACTGACCTGGGGGGCTAATGTTGACCTCAGGCTGTGATGTACCTTACCCTTTCGTCATTTGACAAAGTGCTTCTTGTACTTGCCATTTAATCTCCGCCTCCATCCATTCTTCACAAGATTTCTCGCGCACTTCTGACTGCATAACAAAAGCTTCTAGCCGGTGGATCCGCTCTGCCTCCTTGTCCTTCTTTCTCTGGCGGCTTCTGTAGGTTTGTCGATCAGCTTTGAATGAATGTAGCCACGGAACTGCCCCATAGCCTCTCGTACAAGCGCGTACGTGAGTTCATCCTGCTCCCTGTTGGGCCTAAACTCACCAGACTGAACCACCTCTCTTGCACGGACTAGTCTCTCTTCTGCTCTAGAGATTTCTTGGCCCCAAATTAGCGCCCCGGTGTCTAGGTCCATGCTTTCTCCATGACCGTAGAACCAATGCTTGGAGCGCTCGCCCCAATTCTTTGCTATTGTCTCGGGTGTGACCCCCCTAGCAAGCATCTCCTGTTCCATTCGGTCCCACTTGGGTACGACACTCTTATAACCACATGATCCCATATGATGGTGGTATGTCTTTTTACTTGCATTCTCTTGGTTCCTAATTGCTCGTTCCTCGCCCTCTTCTGATGTTTTGTACTGTACGAAGTCATCCGAGAAGGTCCCCAGCTTTACATATTCCTTGAGGTTGAAATTTGGGGTCTCATTTTTCTTTACAAATTTATTGTACAAAGTCTTCTTCCAATTCTGGAACAGTACTGCCATCTTCTTCATAGTCCAGTCATGAATTCATGCCTTCAACTTTTCATCATTGGTATCGAAGGAGAAAACTACCGTGACGGCTTTCCAAACTAACTCATTGTCACGATCAGAGACAAAAGTGATTTCAGGAGCACCTCGCTTCTCGCTCCATTCATGAGCACTGATCAGTATTTGGTCTCTCACAAGGTAACCACAGTGACCAACATATTTAGTTGCATGTTCACCAAGTGGTCTGCGTGTAGCTGTCTCAAACATAGAGATTACGTAGCGGCCCTCCAACGGCTTCTTTGGCCCTCGTGGAGGTACGCTTCTCCCCGTAGAGGTCGATCCAGAGGGCTACACATAGATATAGAAAAAAAAAATACTAAATTAATAACCAAGTAAGTCTAAAACCTAATGTAAGAGATGCATTATATATGTTTACATTTCCATACCTCACTGGTATTTTCTTCTTGTTGCACGACGAGTTGTTGCTCAGGCGCATTGCCCTCTTGTTCCTCAGGGGCATTACCCTCTTGTTGCTCAGTCGGATTGTCTTGCATGAGCTCGTTGTAATCAGCAAAGTATTCACTACCATCGTCGATCATATTTTAAATGACATCTTCCATATAATCAAGATCATCGTGAGGACGGTCGACCATTTCTATATCTGCAACCATATATATATGTATATATATATAAGATAAGAAAAAATAATACTAAAATAATACTAGGATAATATACTAAAAAAATAGTACTAACAATAATATATACAAAACACTAGAAAATAAAATATATATTAGAGACTTATATACTACTAGTAGTACTACTACAAATGAAAGTGCTAGAGTGCTCAAAACTAAAAAATAATACTAGAATCTTTTAAGCCAAGTGATACACTAGAATAATATACTAAAAAAATAATACTAAAAAATAATACTAGAATAACAGTACAAACAATAATATGTACAAAACACTAAAAAATAAAATATAATTAGAGACTTATATACTACTAGTACTACTACAAACGAAAGTGCTGGAGTGCTCCAAACTAAAAAATAATATACTTGCTGCATTATTTTTTATGTATATATATATACTTAAATATATATACAATTTATAACAATTCAAAACAATAAAATTCATAATATACATGCATTTTTTAGTTGGCATATATAATTAGGGTATCCTTCATTATTTTTAGTGTATATATATACTTTATATATATATATATAAAACACTAAAATCATATTCCACGGTGCTCGGCATATAATTCATAACATTCATTTATTATATATATAATAAATGCCATGGATGCATATCGATCGGTGGAGATGTCTAAAATGTGAGGGCCGGATCGGTGGTGGACGGCGCGCTGGAGACCGCTGTGGCGGCGCTGGTGGCGGAGATGGCGGCGGCGGCGCTGGACGAATGGCGCGGGCACGAAGACAAACGGCGGCGGCGCTGGTGGAGACAAGGCGGCGGCTCAGCTCTGCTCAACGAAGACGAAGCAACTGTTCAGATCCAGGGCGCCTGTGCGCTTATATAGGGGCGAACCCTTTAGCACTGGACTGTGGCCGGAACCGGTGCTAAAGGGTCTTTAACACCGACTTTTAACACGAGCCGGTGTTAAAGGGTGACCCTTTAGCACCGACTCGTAACACCAGCCGGTGCTAAAGGGACCCTTTAGCACCAGTTCTAGCCACGGGCCGGTGCTGAAGGGTCCTTAGGCGGGCTCAGGCGGGGTCCTCAAATTTTCAGAACCCTTTAGCATCGGTTCCAACCATGGGCCAGTGCTAAAGGGCCTGTGCACGCCTGTTTTTTAGGGTTACCTTTTTAAAGTGTTTATATATACAGTATACATTATTAATTGTATAGTAAACTAAATATTTTGCATAATATTTTTTAAAAAGTGACATGTATTGTATTTTTATTTAATGTACACATGAAAAAATTTTAACATTAAATATCTTAGTGTATTTTTGAAATTTTCAATAAGTTTGTAACTAATGTTTAGTATTTTGTTAATGCAAAATATATTATTCCAATAAATTTAAAAAAATTATATCCAATCAACAGGAAATCTATTTTCACATCATATTGAAGTTAAACTTTTTATTTTTATCATTTATTACTCAGAATGCGAGTAGGGTACAATTTTCATCAAATAAAAAATCTATATATCATATAAAAATGTAGATCTTGATGAATACACACTTTGACCGAACCCTAGATGGTCCCAAATGGAAAAGTCAAGAATACAAAGTTTGTCACACTCATCAAGTTCTACATTTGTTCTAATGGTCAACTTTACATTTGGAAAAGTTTGAACCACTCAATTTTGAATTTCGAAAGAATTCATAGCCACGCATCGGTTTTCGGAACCGTAGATGGTCTCGACTGGGCCCAGAGCTTTATTATGCTCCATTTGGAAAACTGCATCCCTCACCTTAGTTTCGGTGAACGGGCTAATTAGAATATCATTTTCTTCCGGGGATACTTGTGGAATATCTAAGATGTGATCCTTGTTGGCAGTCATTATAGACCAATCATAAACTGCCAACTTGATCCAAAAGGAGATGAAGCAATCATATTATATACACATATGCATTTTATTACTAACAAGTTCCACTTGTACCATAGTGATTATATTTTGCAGGAATTATAGTGCAACAAGTGGAAATGTGCCATACCACGAAGAAAGCGCAAAGTACCAAAAGACTTATTCAGAAATGCGCAAACCAAGAAAATAGAGAAAGGCCCGAACAACGCCGAACTGGGCCTGATCGTAACCACGGGAGAGATCGAGGCCTAGAGCCAAACCAACCACGCGAAGGCGGTGGCCAGGGGGACCCACCTAGGGTGCGGCCGCACCCTGGTACGGGCACACCCCTAGAGGCGGCAAACCGGGCCCATCTTTCTCAGGCGGTTGCATGCCACTATGCATAGGATGGTTTCACCTACTACCAAATTTAGATGCGACGAACTGTCCTAGTTCCACTATAAAAAGAGAGGCACTCCCCCCATTTCAAGACACACATCATTTGGAGTCAATTTACCTCACACCTCTCACTTGTATCTTTAGTCTAGATTAGTAGTAGAGCAAGGCAAGAGCTAGCAAGGAGAGCTTGTCTCCTTGGAAGAAAGGATCTTCTTGGTATGAATAATATTCAATCTTCTTCCATGAGCAAGTTCTATTTATCTTTATATGATTATGCATATGAACTAGAGTATGGTTGTGTTCTTATCATGTTCATAGTATATGAACTAGTTCTTAGTTCTTGTGCTATGTTCTTGATATGTTTATCATTGTTCTTCATTGTTCATCAGATTAGTATGATTAGGATTAGAATTAGGAATGGGATGATGGTTCACTGTGCTGTGATGGTTGCTCTTAGCCTAGCCTGTCACTCCGAAGGGGTGGGTCCCATGGGGATTAGGAGTTGTTTCCAATTACGTGAACATGGTGTTCACGTATGCAGGAATCAGTGGATGTGCGGGTATCTTTCGGGTAGAGGGGTAGGTGGCAGGGTAGTGACAGCTCTGTCATCCTTTGCATTCCCCCACGATCAGGTATTCCGATAGGAGTTCTGTAAAGTCTCTATCGGCTGGGTATCCAACTGCGGGGATCTCCCCTCGTCTCAGGCTTAGTTCTAAATCTATTTATTACTAATTAGATGATCCGCTAACAGTTCTATGCATAGTTATATGTGACCCATGCCTGCTCAAGTAGATTTATTTCTTTATTCTTTATTTATTATTTCTCTTCTATTTTATCCTTGAGGTTGATCCAATGTGTGTCCACTATCTTGAATATCATGTTTATTCCTGTTTACTCTATGTCTACTAAGCATTCAATAAGTAATCATGTTTACACCATGTTTGATCCCTTTGCCTTCCTACAGGAATTATAAATTTGACACCCTTGAATACTCACGGGTTGAAATGCTACAATGATAGTTCTGTCCGCTTGCAGTTATATTACTTGCAGTTATATTACTTCTTCGATTGGCGTACCTAAGTACCGTTACTTAAGATTATAATCATTGTGCACTTTCAAGCATAGTGCCACAACTTGGTATATCGCAAGTAATGATGGTTAGGAAGGCCAATCCGGCATTCCTAATTATTGTTACCAGACTACACTGCTAAGGCCAGCGCCCTCGAGTTGCCTTGGGTTATCTCTCTGATGTAGCAATAGTTACGGTATGCCAACACCCGACATTTCTGGTGCCATTGCTAAGGATGGATCTATGGTCTATTTTTAGTAGTGACGCTAATAAATGCCAACAAGCATTTCTAGCGCCGTTGCCGGGGAAGGCAAAAATCATACTGGCATAAACATTGATTGCATAATAAACATTGGTAGCCATAGATTAAGTAGCATAACTTTACTATTTTCTTCCTATTTTTATTGGAATGAAATCAGGATAGTGTATGAGCGGTTTCAACTTGCCGACAAACTTCTACAGTGATCCAGAAACTCTCCTAAGGAAGAGAAGGGTTCGTACCGTCTATTCTTCTGCTACGCAACCGGCAAGCGAATCAACCGTTCCGGCACCAACCACACCAATCGCTATGGCCAACACACTCCGTGACTACTCCACTCCCGCTGTTGCCAACGCGCTGACTGTGCCCGCTGTCAATATGGGGAATGGAAGCTTCGAGATCTGCACTGGCCTCATCTCTATGGTGCAGGCAAGCCAATTCTATGGCTTGCCAAGCGAGGATGCCAACGCCCACCTTCAGAACTTCCTTGAGCTGTGCGACACTATCGTCATCAAGGACGTCACGCAGAACAGCATCAGGCTCCGTCTGTTTCCCTTTTCCCTCGCTGGAAAGGCGAAACAATGGTTTTATCAGAACAAGGAAGCAATTGACACATGGGAAAAGTGCTCCGCGACATTCCTCGCCAAGTTCTTCCCCATGAGGGGGAAGATCTCTAACTTCCAGCAGTCTTCACTTGAGTCCATACCCGAAGCATGGTAGAGGCTCTAGAAGTACATCCGGGCCTGTCCTCATCATGGAATGGAAGACTGGCTTGTGCTCCAGAACTTCTACGAAGGCCTCACAGCCATTTCAAAGGGGCACATAGATGCCGCAGCTGGAGGTGCATTCCTTTCTCTCACCATTAATGAAGCTACTGCCCTCATCGAGAAGATGGTGGCAAATCAAAGCTAGGGAGAAGGAAGAAAAACACAAAAGGCTCGCAATCTGCAAAGGAGGCAGATGTGCTTGCCGCAAAAATAGACTTGCTGCTGCAAAGGATGGACGGACAAGTTGCAAATCCCAACATGGGCACCGTCCAAGCAGTGAACTCACACACATCATGTGAAGTTTGTGGTGATGATGGCCATTCGGGGAACAATAGCCCCGAAACCCAAGAAGAAGCAGCATATGTCAACAATGGGTTTCGGCCACCACAGCAAGGTAACAACGGGTGGAACAATCAGCACCGCCCGCAGGGTAATTTCATCAATCAGCCTTCTTTGAAAGATCGAGTCATAGGGCAAGTTAAAATCAACGAGAATCTGACCAAGAAGCTGTCCTACAATGACAAGATCATTGAGAACATCAACTCCAAGCTTGAAACTATTTGTTCATCTGTCAAAAGTCAGACGAGTTTCAATAAGATAATAGAAACACAGATAGCACAGATAGCTGCATCAATTCCAGTCACTGATGTGAGAGGATCCCAGGGCAACCGGAAACCTCTACTGAGTTCGTCCATGCAACCACAGAAGAATGAAGGAAGGAGAGTCTTGCCAACGGACTATAAATGTTGAGCCCTTGCCGAAGGCATTCGGTAGTTATCTAAAAAAACTATATATAATAAAAATAAATTTTGAGCTATTTGTGTCCCAATAAAGATATCTGAAGGGGGCCCACGACATCAAGCAAGCTTGGAGGAGGTGTCCCCGCTCAGGTATTATGTTTTTTTAAATTCTTTAAATTTCGTTTTAATTTACCTTTTTTATAGAAAGTTTTTATTTTTAGTTTCCAAAAGTTTCCCTTTCTATAGTTTTATTTTTAGTCAAAAATAAAGTCTGTGAAAATCTTATAAAAATTATTTTCTGGTAGTATAGATTTTCCCATTTCCAAATCTTATTTTTATATAACTTTGAAAACCAAAAATATTTTGAATAAATATGTGGAAAATCAAAATCTAGAGCAAGATTTTAAAACAAGTCTGATCGTAACCAGTGAGACATTTGAGGTGACCGTTGGAGCCAGCAGCCAAAAGGCCAGGCAGAGGCGGGCCCACCACTGGTGTGGGCGCACTAGGGTGCGGCCGCACCCTGCACAAGGCCTCCTAGCCTCGGCCTTTGGGCAATGGCTAGTAGCCGTTGAGGGGGGCGCTCCCCTGCCTGCGATCAGCTCTATAAATAGAGAGGATCCCGAGTGGAGCACCTCACCCCTCTCACACACATTTTTTACTCTTCCCTTCTTCACTCTCTTGCACCACTTTGCTTCATAGCCTACTCCACAAGCTTAGTGCAAGAAAATTCTATCAAAAACCTCTTGCACACTTCCCTCTCCAAGCAAAAACACCATACGCTTGTGCTAGCTCGTCCACCATGAGTAGAATTTTCGGGCTTAGAAGGAGCCGCCGCCAACGCGGGAAAGATCCACCAACCCCTGCAAGCAACGAGCAACCGGCACATGGAGGAGATGAGGAGGAGCCACACGGCCATGCCATTGATGAGGCCGACGCTCCCTTCATCGACTTGGAGAGCGAGCGGGAGATGCAGGCATACAACCTCTTGAAGGAACGCGAGTTCCTCCATTCGCTAGTATTCGACCCCGCATTCTTGCACCAAATAGGTATGGATGTTGAGTTTGATACTATTTTTGAGCATTTTGGTTGGAGTAGAGTTTCCCCTGTTCATGAGCTTGGGTCACGTCTTTTGACGATCCAAATTTTGGGCACTCTACAAATGGTCGATTATGGTATTACCTTTGTTGACACCGTTTTTGGACACGTACCCGGGGATCGGTAAAGTATAGATCGGCAGATGGAGCAACGGTAACTAGTCTGCAGGGAAGTTGCCGATGAGGGCGATTGCCGATGAAGAGACAGTTGAATATGACTAAGTCTAGAAGAGGTGGCGTGTTCGTGCCAATAATCAATTTGCCGATGGCCATAAACAGAAGGTCTGTCGATGACTCTGAAGGAAAGCGTAGAGATCGCCGATTGATCTGTGGCGGTGTCCCGGTCGGTTACAAGGGGATACTTTTATATTTTCCTTAATTATTTAAATTCATTTTGTATACGGATTCTGTTTAGTTTGGAACTCGAGTCCTAATCGTGTCGATTGTAGCTCTTTGAGCAGGGTATAAATGTAGACCCTAGGGCCTTGTAATGAAAAATCTATCAATCAATCAAACATAAGTTTTTACTCATATTCCAGCATCTACTTTTTCGACGACTTAGTCATATTTTCCTTTTTATTACGAGTTCTTAGGAATTTGTCGACTTGAGCTCGGCGCATTCTTGAGTTCCGCGTGAATACCTCTTGGCCGTGACATCCGGGCGCATCGCTGTTGTCGGGACCAAAGTGTTCGAGTTATCACCTTTGGCGATAGTAAGGTCAAATCGGCTGGCGTGCATTAACATTTGAATCGGGTATTAGCCCTTTGTGTTTGCAGATCAGCTTTTGCATCAACATATCTTTTGGTACGCCTGGTGGGACAAGTTCAAGATCAAGATCAACATGTCGAATACCAATTTCGACCTCAAGAACATCATCCCTGTGACAGAAGCCAATCTCAGAGATGAGCAGAAGCAAGCTATTGCAAAAGCTATGGAGGATTAAAAGCAGCAATATTTGAAGTCCTTCAGTATCAACAGGAGCGGCGAAGTAATCCAGAAGGAAGCACTGCCGGCGCCTCGGCAGGTCACTTTTGAAGCCAATTCTGGTAAACTCCAAGACATGGTCGACAATGCTATAAACCGTGCCTGGATCAACCAAGCTGGTGTGCTGTCCAACACGGTTTTCAACGCTGTGGCTAGAACTTTCAAAGAGGGACAATTGCCACCAAATTATGTGGGCCCTGTCTATCATCAGCCAAGATCACCAGTTGTCACAGCTCCATTGGCTACTACGGCCGCTGCGGGTACAGAAACTACTACTCCTCCAACCACACTAGTACTCACTAATGTGCAATCTACGCTGATGACGACCAATCCGTCAACTTCAGATGAGCAGGTCAAGCTTGCCATAGATCTATTGGCATCGGCAATGTCGGGGTCTGTTCCTCCCAACTGGTGGGGTTATGGCATGCCCCTAGAGATGATGTTGAAGACTCCTGGAACATCTCAAGTGGCTGACATGACAGGCAAGGCTCCTATGGCATCGGCGCCTCCCAATCTGCCGATGAATCAGAGTCCCCAGTATAGTACAACTACTACTGCAAGACCTTACACTGGGAATTCTCAAGCTCCAACGTTCCATATGCCTAACGCATCAGTAGATTCAATGCCGACGCAGCAAGAGGTTTATGACACAGCCAGGGTTTGTCAACTAAATGATGATGCCCAATCTTCAGCCATCGGCGGGGTTCATGCCGATGAATGCTAACAGTGGATGGACGGGGCAGTTAGTTTTTCCACAAATGCCTCAATAGAATCATCAGGCTTCATGGTTTCAACAAGGCCAGATCCAATCTGGGTTCCAGAATCAAGGGTTGGCCAACCAGCCGATGAATCTTGGTCAACAGTTTGGTGGTCAGACAATCAACCCCATGTTCCATGCAGATCGTGCGCCTTAGCGATACGTGGAGGTTTATCAGCAGGCGCCAGATCCACAACCACCCCATGGGCAAGATGTCGATGCTTATTGGGCCGAAAAGATAGCTGAAGTAATGAGAGAACAATTTGGAATAAAACCCAAAGTCAATACTTACTCTTATCAGACACCGTATCCTCCTGCATATGACTTAATCCCTCTTCCAAATCGGTACAAGGTACCATATTTTACCATGTTTTCTTGACAGGATGATACATCGACCATGAAGCATGTCAACAGGTTCATCATTCAATGTGGGGAAGCTGCTAACAGGGATGAATTGA
Organism: Sorghum bicolor; assembly: GCF_000003195.3. Lineage (NCBI taxonomy): Eukaryota > Viridiplantae > Streptophyta > Magnoliopsida > Poales > Poaceae > Sorghum > Sorghum bicolor. Next base: position 36,422,592 of record NC_012876.2, on the reverse strand, counting down.
GGGTTCGTCTGTTTTCATCATCTTTATCTGGATCGGCTTTCACCTGGTTTATATCGTTGCCTCCTAATTCAGTGATTACTTGGGCCGATCTGGAGAAGCAGTTCCACAAGTACTTCTTCTCTAGAGTTCATGAGAAGAAAATTACCGATTTGGTCAGGTTGAAGCAGCGCAATGATGAATCGGTTAAAAGTTTTGTGCAGAGGTTGCGGGAAGTCAAGAATAAAGCTATAGTCTGGTTTTAGATGATCGGCAGCTAGCCGATTTGGCTTTCTAGGGTTTGTTGCCACATATGAGGGACAAATATGCTTCTCAAGAGTTCGAGAGCCTGAGTCACTTGGTCCAGAGGATTTCCGACCAGGATATCAAACCCTTTGAACCTAAGAGAGCTTGGAACAAAAAGGTGTCATTTGTTGATGAGGCAGCAAGCTCAGATTCTGATGAAGAGCCAGTCATCGGCTTGGCAGAATGGGTAAAAAATAAGAAGCCGATGTCTTGCCCTTTTGGGCATAAAGAGCCAGAGAAGTTCGCATTTGATATCACTAAAGCCAATAGGATATTTGACTATCTACTTCAGGAAGGGCAAATCAAATTGTCGCCTAATGATGTGATTCCATCGGCTGAAGAATTAAAGAAGATGAAATACTGCAAGTGGCATAATGCAACCTCTGACAGCACCAATGAGTGCAAAGTTTTCAGGCAACAACTGCAATCGGCTATTGAATCTGGGAGAATCAAATTTGATAGTTCCAAAGCTCAGAAGCCGATGAAGATCGATCAACATCCTTTCCTAACAAATATGTTGGATGCTAAGGGAAAGACCAAGGTCTTGACATCGAAAGCAGCTAAAAGGAATGCATCGGTAGATCCTCAGCATCAAATTACTGCTGCCGATGCCAAAGGAAAAGGCTTGATCCAAGAGGGAACTAACTCGGGAAGGCCTCCCTGATCTGGTATTGTGATAACTCATAGAAGGCCTCGGGAGACTTGGTAGCAACGTGAGGATCAGTATCGGCGCCAGCAAGAAGACTATCGTCGGGAAGAAGAAAGACGCCGACAGGAGTGGAATCGGCACAAGGATCACTGGAACTGCCCGTTCTTTATCCATTGCTGGGAACATAACATTAAATTACCCACTGTTAGGGACTGCCCTGAATGCAATGGTTATGATCGGTATGACAGATCCGATCGGCACTATCATGATGATGATCGGCGATTTAATGGGCCGATTAGGGGGAGAGCGTCAGTTCATGATTGGCTGGGGGGCAGACTTAGTGTACACGATAGGCTTGGTGATCGTGTTGAATATTTTCCCAGGAACTAGGAAGAGCTTGAAGAAATGGCCAATGCACGAGTTCCCGATGAATTCATATTTTGTAGAGACACTAATACTTATCGGATGGAGTCAAGGAAAAGTTGTCACCCATCGGCAAGGCAGTCACCACTTCCCCCATGGTGTCCAGAGGGGTTGACTAAGACACAGAAAAGGAGACTGCAGCGCGAAAGACGAGAAGAGCTAAGCAAGGGCGAGAACTCTGGCCAGTCTGGGGATCGGCAACAACCAGATCCTAAGGAAAAAGGGCCATCGGCAGATGTTAACATGGTATTCATGTTGCCGATGGAATTCCTTGCGCCATCAAGTGATGATGAATGGTTGGAGTTTTCCGACCAGATAGCTCAGTTGGCTTTGGATCCGATGACAGCTATTTTTGAAAAGCCTGCCGACAATGAAAGGCAGCATCTTAAAGCTCTGTTTGTCAAAGGGAGAGTTGATGGTCAGCCAATGACCAAGATATTAATTGATGGTGGGGCTGCTATCAACATCATGCCGTATGCAGTTTATCGGAAGCTTGGAAAAGGAGATCAAGATTTGACCAAGACCGATATGATGCTAAAAGACTTTGAAGCAAATGTGTCTCCTGTTAAGGGGGCAATCTGCGTCGAGTTGACCATCGGCAGCAAAACCTTGCCGACAACCTTCTTTGTGATTAGTGGAAAAGGTGCTTATAATTTGCTGCTAGGGAGAGATTGGATTCATGCCAATTGTTGCATCCCGTCTACGATGCACCAATGCTTGGTTCAGTGGGTAGGTGACAAGATTGAGATTGTCCCAGGGGATTCTTCTTATGTCATTGCATCAGCAGACGCAGACACCTATGAAAGGACCAGGTGTATCTCAGGAGAAGTTTGGGAGAAGGATTTCCTCAATTTGCCGATTATGAAATTCCATCGATCCAAGGAGTCGGTTTCGATGAGGAGTTTTAATGGATACATTCGCCGATGATGGAAAATTAGGTCAGGGATTCACATCGGCCGATTTTTTGTTAGAAGTAGATATAGGTAGTGGTGATAAGCCTAGACCTACTTTTATTAGTGCTAAGTTAAATTCTGAGTGTAAGCAGCAGTTAACCAATTTGTTAAAGGAATATAAAGATTGCTTTGCTTGGGATTATACTGAGATGCCTGGTTTGGACCGATCAATTGTTGAACATATGTTACCCATCAAGTCTGGATTTCGGCCACATCAACAGCCAGCTCGCCGATGTAATCCTAATATTCTTCCTGATATTAAGGCCGAAATAACCAAACTTATTGAAGCCAAATTTATTTGGCAGTGTCGGTATGCCGAGTGGATTTCCAATGTTGTTCCAGTCTACAAGAAAAATGGGAAGCTTTGGGTTTGCATTGATTTCAGGAATCTTAATAAAGCTACACTGATGGATGGTCACCCAATGCCGGTTGCCGATCTGCTAGTTGATGCTGCGGCTGGGCATTGGATTATCAGCTTTATGCATGGCAAAGCAGGATACAATCAAGTATTCATGGCTGAAGAAGATATTCCAAAGACTGCATTTAGATGTCCTTGTCATGTTGGGTTGTTTGAATGGATAGTCATGACCTTTGGCTTGAAAAATGCTGGTGCTACTTATCAGAGGGCTATGAATTTTATCTTTCATGAGTTCATCGGCAAGCTGGTGGAAATTTATATTGATGATGTGGTGGTTAAGTCTGGGGATTTCACAAAACATCTTGCCGATTTGCGAAAGGTGTTGGAATGTACAAGGAAGCATGGTTTGAAGATGAACCCTAACAAGTGTGCATTTGGTGTATCGGCAGGACAATTTCTTGGTTTCATGGTGCATCAAAGGGGGATTGAAATTAGTAGGAGATCCATTGATGCTATCAACAAAATAGTTGCTCCTACCAACAAAACTGAGCTCCAGTCCTTGATCGGCAAGGTAAATTTTATCAGGAGGTTTATATCTAATTTGTCTGGTAAAATTCATGCTTTCAGTCCTTTACTCAAATTGAGATACGATCAAGAGTTTGTGTGGGGGAAAGAGCAACAGTTGGCTTTAGATGAAATCAAGAATTAATTGGTAAATCCTCCAGTTCTGATTCCACCTCAGCAAGGAAAACCCTTCAGATTATATTTATCTACCGATGGGATGGTCATCGGTTCGGCTTTGATTCAAGAATTTGAAGGGAAGGAGCGTGTAATTTACTATTTAAGCAGAAGATTGATTGATGCTGAGACCAGGTATTCGGCCATTGAAAAGTTATGTTTATGTCTCTATTTCTCATGTATTAAGTTGAGGCACTATTTGTTATCGGCTGAATGAACTGTTATATGCAAAGATGATGTGGTCCGGTATATGCTATCTATGCCGATCATGAGTGGTAGGATCGGTAAGTGGATTTTGGCACTGTCAGAATTCGATCTGCGTTACGAATCGGCTAAAGCGGTTAAAGGACAGGTTATGGCCGATTTTGTAACTCAACATTGCGGTGCAGGGAAAACTTTAGAAATTGTGCCTTGGACGCTCTTCTTTGATGGATCCACGTGTGACTGGGGGGCAGGAATCGGCATAGTGTTAATTTCCCCTCAGGGAAGGAAGTATGAATTCTCCTTGACGATTGTTGCCACGTCGACAAATAATCAAGCTGAGTATCAAGCCTTAATTAAGGGGTTGGAGTTGTTAAAAAAGGTTCGTGCTGACGCTGTTGAAATCTTCGGGGATTCTATGCTGGTTATAAATCAATTTGCTGGAAGTTATGAATGCCGAAGTGAGGTCTTAATAACATATTACGAAAGGAGTATGCAACTGTTAAAGGAATTCAAAGATTTCCGATTAGAGCATGTTCCTCGATTGCATAATGAAGAGGCTAATCGGTTGGCTCAGCATGCCTTGGGATATCAGCCCATATTAAACACAATATCAGCAATCAGTGCTGATGATTGGAGAAAAGAAATCGTTGATTATTTGAAGGATCCATCCAAGAAAGTTGAGAGACGTGTTCGGTTTCAAGCCACCAAGTATGTGCTCCTCGAAGATGAATTATATTATCGAACAATTGATGGAATTCTTCTCAAATGCTTAGGTGATGATAAGGCTAAAAGTTTAATGGGAGAAATCCATGAAGGAGTATGTGGAGCACATCAGTCGGCTTTTAAGATGAAATGGATGATTAGAAGGAATGGGTATTTTTGGCCAACCATACTTGAAGATTGCTTTAAATATTTCAAGGGGTGTCAAGGATGTCAGAAGTTTGGCAATATTCAAAGGGCACCCGCATTGGCCATGAATCCCATTATTAAACCTTGGCCGTTCCGAGGATGCGCTATTGATCTAATTGGCCAAATTTACCCACCATCAAGCAAAGGACATAAATTCATCTTGGTTGCCACCGATTATTTCACCAAGTGGGTTGAAGCTATCCCTTTGAAGAAAGTCACCTCGGCCAATATGATTGATTTTGTAAAGGAGCATATTATTTACCGATTTGGAATTCCTCAAACAATTACTACCGATCAGGGTACTATGTTTACATCAGGGGAGTTTGATGAGTTTGCAATCGGTATGGGAATTAAAGTATTAAATTCTTCTCCTTATTATGCTCAAGCTAATGGGCGGGCCGAGGCATCTAACAAAGGAATTATGAAACTTATTAAACAAAAGATTGAAGAAAATCCTAGGAGGTGGCATACGTTGTTGAATGAAGCTTTATGGTCATATCGGATAGCTTGTCATGGGTCGACCAAAGTTTCACCTTATCAATTGGTGTACGGACATGATGCAGTGCTACCCTGGGAAATTAAGACTGGATCTAGGCGGCTATCTTTTCAAGATCAATTGACTGCCGATGACTATGCTACTTTGATAAAAGACGAGTTGGATGATTTAGCAGGGCATCGGCTAAGGGCTTTGATAAGTATAGAAGAAAATAAGAAAAGAGTTGTCAGGTGGTATGATAAGAAAGTAAAGGCTAAGGAGTTTGCCGATGGAGACTTAGTATGGAAACTAATCTTGTCGATCGGGACTAAAAGTTCAAAATTTGGGAAGTGGTCTCCCAATTGGGAGGGTCCTTATCGGATAAATCGATCTGCTCCTGGCAATGCTTATGTTTTAGAAACTCTCGAAGGAGTTGAATTTCCCAGGGCATTCAATGACAAATATTTAAAGAGATATTATCCCAACATATGGCTTGATGCATGAAAGTTTAAGTGCCGATAATATTCCTATCGGCTGGATCAAAGTGTATCTGGGGCTGGACTTAAAGTTTTAAAAGGATGCCGATAACAGTCCTATCGGCTAGACCAAAATAATCAAGAATGTTTAAAAGAGAAGAACAGGACATGACGCCGATGAAGAAGTTTACATGTTCAGCAGAGCCTAGATCGTCGATATGGCGTGCAGATGAATCTGATCAGCTTCTTCTATCTCCTTCATGTCTTCATCGGCAGAGCCCTCTACTGGCTGTAGTTTCTTCTTCATTTGCAACGCTTTGCGAGTGTGGATGTTTTGCTCCTGTTCAAGGGTCTTGATTGCTTCAGGCAGCTGGCTTTCTTCCTGTTGAGCTTGGGACAAAGCTTCTTCTACTTGTTTGAGTTCTGCCAACAGGGCTTCTCTCTTTGCCGATAGATTGGAGATCTTTTGCTTCAGCACGTCTCCTGAGGATTTCAGAATGCTGATGTTCTTATGCTTTTCATCGGCAAGGAGCTTTATTTTCATCATCTCTTCTGAGAGCTGGGTGTGAGTAGCTCTATCGGCAAGGCGCTGAACGGCCTTTTGATACTGAAGCTATCGGCTCTCCAAGTGAATAGCCTTGAAGAGAATCTCCTCGGCATCGGCAGGAATTTGGCCTCTGAGAGTCTTGAACAAGGCCTTGGCCGGATCAGAGTCGTCGACCAATTGGGCCGTGTCTTGATGAAGGAGGGCTGACAATTCTTCTAACTTTGTTCTGGTCTCTGCCGCTGAGATTCCAATAGCTCGAGAAGAACTTGCTTCCTCGCCTTCATCTTCAGAGATGTCGATGGCGAAGGAGGACAAGCTGTCAGGAGAGTCCTGTTCCTGAGAAGGAAGGCAAAATAAATTATTCTGTGATCAAGTACTGATAATAATGAAAATAAAGATCGGGTAACTTTCTTGTTTCAGAGTTATCTCTCGCTTCTTACTAAATGAGGCCGATGGAACCACAAGTTGATCGGCTGGAGTTGCCGATGAAACTATGTCAGCTGAAAGATTGACAAAAGTGATTAATAAAGTGGAAAAATAGGTCCATCGGCAATAAATGGAGAGTATGTTACCTTTAGGGGGTGCAGTACTTGTCTGAATCGAAGAGACTACCGATGCTATGATTAGGCTTGCTGGATCGGCGGTCTGCTCGTGTACATCAGCCGATGTTTCTTCTGGCTAAGGTTCTTTTGGTTGGAGTTCTTCTGCTTGGGGTTCCTCTTGTGGCTAAAGAGGGGATGGTGCATGTTGTATCTGAACTTCTAGAGGAGAGGGAGATGATTCCACCGGAATCGGTGACCCTAGAGGGGGAGAAGGCGTTGCTGTTCTCTAGCGCTTCGTTTGTGTTCTGGTACTCTTGGAACCTTTTCTCTTTGGTTGACTGGACTGGGGGGCATCGGCAGTCGTGCTTCTAGTTTTTGCCGATGTGCCAGTATGCTGGTACAACAATGAAAGTTTTATGAGTACAAGTGTAGTAGGGTATTGATAAGGTTCTGATTGAAATAATAAAAGTTACCGATGAAGTTCCCATACTAGCTGATGTATCCTGAAAAAATGTGTAAGTATAAGGATGGAATCGGTATAAGTTGAAGGACTTGAGAATTTACCTTGAATGCTTGTGCCAGGGCAGTGGCAGCTACCGATGGGGATGTTCTCGTTCGATTGGTGGTGACTTTGTTGAGGCGTACACCCTGATGCATTATAGCAGCCATGGTTGGAGCGTTGTTGCCGATCAAAGAAATTGGACCCGATGGAAGGAGTTCAATCGGCCTGCCGCTCCTGCTGACTAGTGGTGGCGTATCATCGACCTGTATACAACACAGAAAGTAAGTTACCGATGGAAAATGAAAGTGAAGGGATTGAAGCATCGGTATTAAAGTACTTACAGTATTATCAGGGACTTTGTATTCGAGGTTGATCATGCCACAGTATGTGAGAGCCGATCTGCAGAACAGGTGCTCTTTCCATTCTTCCCACCACTGTTTATATGCCTGAGTGATGAAGAGAGCTGGGATCCAAGCCGATAGATCGACATCTGTATCGGCGTTTGGTGGAAGTTGGGCTACCCTGATCCATTCCAGATTGCTGGTGATAATCTCCCTCGACTTTATCACATCGGTGTAGCAAAGTGCAATCGGCAGTTGGCCGAAAGCCAGTTGGTGAGCTAGTGCCGATGGGTTATAAAATTCATAGGTCAGATTGGAGGCTTTCCCACTACCAATGAAGTTCACTAGTATGGCTCTTGGGGTGATAATTGCCATCATCACGTCACGATCCTTGTTGAGAGCATCATTGAAGGGATGGAAAATCAAAGGGAATCTGGTGTCTGGATCTTCATAAGGCATCTATGCTCGCTGTTCTCTGGTTAGGCCCTCGTACAGAGTCTGAAAGAATCGGCTAACCTGGTCTGCGTTACCACCTGTGCCAGGCAAAACTATGGCAGCTTCGCCAAAGTTCAGAGGGGAATGAGTTACCGATTCTTCTTCATCCAGTTCATAATCCTCGGCTATATCCCTAGGGAAGCGCTGTGCAAAGAGGTCGAACTCAAGGCGCTTGTGCATGTGGAGACTAAGCCACATATTGATGAACCACCAGGGACTCCCTAAGTTGCCGATGGGTAGGCCGAGCAGAAGTTTCCTGGCTACTTGGTGGACGAGGTGATAAGCCGAGCCAAGCAAGTATCGGCCAAGGGGAAATCTGCCGCCATTGGCTAACCTTTCTGCTACCGACAAGTAAACAGAAGTTGGTCCTGTCGATCGGCCACAGAATACAAATTTATCCAGCCACATGTTCAGAAAAGTGGTCTGTTCCTTTGCATTGACAGGGCCTGTTCTTCGGTATTTCTTAATGTACCCTGACCAACCACTGATAGCACGAGTTTCCACCTTAGCACTGGGTTTAGAGTCGAACAGGTGGGTGTTATCGGCAGTGGATATATCTAAGCCGGTGAGCATAAGTACATCGGCAAGTGTAGGAGAAGTAGGGCCATGGCCAAACACAAAAGCATTGAGTGTGTCTGACCAAAAATATGAGGCAGCTATCAGTAGACTCATTTCTCTCCATATCGGCAAGAGACAATCTAATGCACTGATCTAATTTCCGTTCACCCCATTGGACCTCATTTGAGTTACTGACTCTCAGGAACCAATCCTTCCATCCCTTGGTAGGACTAGACCAGGAACGGAAGGCATCTTTCCATAGATCTAGAGAAAAATTCTCGGCTCTAAAGGGGATTCTATTTGTCTCTGCGTTTATAACATCGGTGGGATCTAAGTTTCCTAGTGGGCCAAGGCATTGGAGATGGGGTTGATTGGTAGGGATTACGATCTTGTCGGCCAAATCCTAAAGATTTTAAGGATAAAAGAAAAAAGTAAGAAGAAAAAAAAGGGAATATTCAGTAAAAAGAATTGTGGATGGACAAAAGTACAGCAAAAGTACGAAAAAAGAAGGGGGGTAAGCTAACCTCAGGGACGACGAAGTTGACGGCCATTGCCCCGCAAGGAAGAAGATCGAAAACTTGGGGGTTGTTGGAGGAAGTTCTTGCTGGAGTTCTTGGAGTTCTCAAACAGTGCCGCCGCCAGGAAAGCAGAGTTTGGGCTGTAGAATGATGCGATGGAGAAGGAGTACCCGAGAAGGAAGTATTTATAGGACAAAACGGGCATGGGCAAATTTGACTTATCTCTTCGCCGCATCCGTAAAATCCGAGGGTGCTCAGGTCGATATGGTAACTGTTCGCACGATAATCAAGGGATTGCGCAGGTGATTTGACAGGAAGCGGTCATGATTTTGGAGATATTTCACTGTACAAGATCTCCTGGTCGGTCCATCGGCAGTTCCCTCTAACGGTAATATTGCCGATGGGTGCATAAAGTGGAGAGATTCGGTTCGGAAGGTTGAGGAATTCGAGTAATATGCAAGAAAATCGGGCTGAAGTTGTTCGGATTTTGACAAACGGTTACCAAATTGAGAGAATTAATTGCGGAAAGACATCATTACTGCAGAGAATTTCGGAGCATTGATGATTTTATACTTCAAAATTGGGGGGCATGTGTTGACACCGTTTTTGGACACGTACCCGGGGATCGGTAAAGTATAGATCGGCAGATGGAGCAATGGTAACTTGTTTGCAGGGAAGTTGCCGATGAGGAGACAATTGAATATGACTAAGTCCAGAAGAGGTGGCGTGTTCGTGCCAATGATCAGTTCGCCGGTGGCCATAAACAGAAGGTCTGCCGATGATTCTGAAGGAAAGCGTAGAGATTGCCGATTGATCTGTGGCGGTGTCCCGGTCGGTTACAAGGGCATAGTTTTATATTTTTCTTAATTATTTAAATTCGTTTTGTATATGAATTCTGTTTAGTTTGGAACTCGAGTCCTAGTCGTGTCTGATTGTAGCTCTTTGAGCAGGGTATAAATGTAGACCCTAGGGCCTTGTAATGAAAAATCTATCAATCAATCAAACACAAGTTTTTACTCATATTCCAGCATCTACTTTTTCGACGACTTCGTCATATTTTCCTTTTTATTACGAGAATTCGTCGACTTAAGCTCGGCGCATTCTCGAGTTCCGCGTGAATACCTCTTGGCCGTGACATCCGGGCGCATCGCTGTTGTCGGGACCAAAGTATTCGAGTTATCACCTTTGCCGATAGTAAGGTCAAATCGGCTGGCACGCCTTAACGTTTGAATCGGGTATTAGCCCTTTGTGTTTGCAGATCAGCTTTTGCATCAACAACCTTCCGTTGCTTTGGAAGAGATTTCATTATTTATTGGAAGGATCTTGCGAACCGTTTGGGTTTCCACGAGCGGTGCTCCATTGAATTAGGTTTCCCCCTAGGGGTTACCAACGTCATGCTTTCTGGCATTTGATCTCGGGGCAACACGTCGTTGGAAAGTTTCAGGGGCATTCTGCCAACATCCATCACCCCACTCTGAGGCTTCTCCATAAGTGGATCGCTAGTTCGTGCTTTTCAAGAGATGATACGCATCTTACTCACGACATAGAGTTGAAATTGCTTTATGCTGCGCCAAAAAGATTAAGGTTGCACCTGTGGTTGAGCTTGTTAATCATTGGTTGCATTCCATTAAGACTTCAACTGCTATCATCTGCACATCTCTTATTACTCACCTTGCTGCAAGTGTTGACACCCATGCTGCTAATACCATTATTTACATCACTACTCCTCGCATCATGATTAATGAATCACATCTTTCGTATGCACATATGATTAAACGCGACGAAACAGGTAAAAAGATTTTATTTTATTTTTCAGGATATACAAACGAGATCCAGTTACCTAACCCGGATCTCACTCATTAAAATTCCCCATCACTCACCTTCACCCTTATTGAGAGGGAAAGAGGACGCAGAAGCTCTATTTCTCGCAGGAACTCACGGAGGAGGGAACAAGAAGAGCAGGCAGCACAAGCAGCAAGGGCAGCACAGCCAGCACCATCCGCACAGCTAGCACAGCACACTCCACCACCAGTTATGCCAGGGATGGGATGGACCCCTGCTATACCTGTACCCGGATTTACCCCTGGGTATGGATATGGTATGGGATATGTTTCTCACCCCTACGAGGCTGGAGGTTCGAGCTGGCAGACAGGAGGGTCGAGCTGGCAGGCGCACGGAGGCGCAGGCCCAAGCGAGCCAGAGTGTAACACCCAAAATCTGGTTTTGAATTAATAGGGTTTAATTTGATTTATTTAAGTATTTTTGTGGGCATTTAATATAGCAAATAAATATTTTTTGTTGAAATTAAAATTTGTTATAAGTTTAATAACATGTTTTTGCATTTATTCTGGTCATTATTTTATTTTTGTACTGAGTGTTTTATTTTAAATTTAGTTGAATTCAAATTCTCTTTTGGAAAATAGTGTTGAAAATTCAGTTTTTTTTAGAAAAAACAAGGGAAAATGAACCGTTGCCTCGTTTGGCTTGTTGCATGGCCCTGTAGTGCAGCCATGGCCACCTCCGTGCCGCTGGCTTAACCTGAGCCAAATTCTGATCCGAGTCGAACACTGCACAAAGCTCTGTTTTTCTGGGTTTTGACGATCGTGCCTTGCCTAGCATCCTATAAATCTCGTGAGGCCTTATCTCATCTGTTTTCCAATCTCCGTGTCGCAGTCCAAGCCCTAGCTGCACTCTCATCTTGGTTTGCGCCTCGCCGAGAAGCCAAGCTCATCGCCTTATAGACGCCGCGTCCATCTTCTGTTTTCCGAGACGATCCAAGCAGGTCTGGTCAACTCCATGTGGTGGTTGATCTCCATGCACCGTTTATCCTCTTGTTTCTTTTCTCTTTTGCTTACGATTCATCATGGAACTCTCGCAGCACATCGAACATCCTCCAAAATCAAGTAGTCGATCATCTCTATCTCGCTTCAGTTGGTGGATTGGTTCTAGGTGAGCAGGGTGTTGCCGCTGTCTTTTTTTTTTATGCCCTCTCAGCTCACCGTGGCCGTTTGGCCCTCGTCCAGGAGCACCGGCAAGATCATATCTGATGATGGCCACCATCGTGTGCCCTGCGTGTTTTGCTAGCTTGATGATGTTAGGGTGATGTCGTAATGACATCACACAAATTTATGACCGTTTTTCTTTACAAAAATAAATCTAGAAATACAAAAGAAATACATTAGATTGTTTTACTCATATAATCTTTATTTTAACTCTGTTTTTGTCCATTCAAAATTCGTTAAATTCGTATTTACGAGCTCTACATGTTAGAAGTATTATTTCTGTGTTTTGAAATTGTTTATTTTCGCAGTGGCATTTAAATAATTATTTATTTATAGGAAATCTTAGAAAATTCATAACTTCTACGTTTTCATGAACTTTACGTTTGTGTGATCGTAGCGCTACGTAGAATATTTTCATAAACTTTTATCTTTGATTTCTCACTGTTGATGTAATGTTCTAATTATAGCTTGTTTGCTTCGTGTATGATTGTCTCTATTGGAATGCGTGTTGTTGATTGATGATCGAGTTTAGTCGGTGAGCTTTACATTGGTGATCAAGGCCAATCTTTTGACGACCAGCAGTCTGAGGAGAGCTTTTATCAAGGCAAGTATTACTTGGGATCATCCTTGTTACCTATACACTCATAAATACATATATATCATATTGCATGTTTCCACTTTGTCGACCTTAGCAAAATCATAAATGATTGTTACCCGGATTCCTTGTTACCTACTTGTAGTGCTTGAAGTAATCCATGATCTTGTAAGATGATTAATAGCTATGCATGAACGTAAAAGGATGACAAATAACTATATGAGATCTTGTCTGTACGTGATCACCCGGGATAATAGTACAACCATGAGGGCTATATGGCTCTGGTTTTAGCTTAGTATGAGGACCTTTTTCTAGCTTGTTAGCGGTTACCTTAATTGACGTAAGAATGGCTAGACACGTTGGGTATAGTGCGGCCTCTGTCCGTGTGTATAGACTGTGGGTTATGTGCCATGGAGGGGGGCTCTATATCAGCCTGCCGAGTGAATATAATGGCCTAACTTGTTAGACGAAACCTTTGAAAGGCTTCATAGTGATCCCTGTCGACCTCCCTTGGAAGGAGGTTAAGAGACTTGCAACCTCGGGCGAAAGGGTAAATCATGACTCATGGGTAAAGATGTATGCAGAGTGTTTAAAACTAGTATACTAGCCGAGCTCATAGTCAGGAGCGGCCTTGGACACATCTACATTAAGATGATGAACTTGTTACGTTATTATGATCATTTGATTATTGTTTATGCTACTAATTAATTATGCTTACATTTGATCATGTAATTATTGGATTACTGATGCTACCTTGACAATTGCTATCAAATTATGAACATGCTATCCACTATTAAAAGCTAAATGCAGTTAAACCAATGTCAGCTTGAGCCTCATGAACCTCTGGTTATACTTGTTGAGTACGATATGTGCTCAAGTTGCTATTTCACAACACCTCAGGATATGTTAATGATGGTGATTGGAATGAGGACTATCGCTATGAGTAATAGGTTTGAAGTCAACCAGTCAACGTTTGCCCCTATGTGGAGCTTCCGTCGAGAGCGTTATTTATTCTTATTATCATTATTGTATAATGACTATGTGATTTATTATCGTTCCGCTATGTAATAAACACTGCAATGGCACTTTTGAGATTTGTCTATTTATGTGTGCAATTGTTTCTGGGGAACATATGAGCCTTTCATGCATTCTATTTTGTTCTTAAAATATGGGTGTGTCACAGAGGCATATGGGGCAGGGGATCCAGGCATCACGAGCCAGGACACTCATCAGATTCTGAGGGAATGCCACCCCCTGTTTGCCCTCAGGTCACACTGGACGTCCTCAACACTTGCATGGGAGGACTGGAGCTCCAGAACAGGCAGATCCAACGTATGCTGAATGCCCACATCCAGACTGCTACCCAATGGCATCAGCAGACCCAGCAGAGCTTCATCGACCTTGAGGATGCAAGCCGTCACTGGCACAAGGCACAGATGGCCTACCTGCGATCCATGGGACATTTCTCTGGACCGCAGCAGTGAGGTAGCTTGGGGGAGGACCCCCACAAGAGGTAACATGTATCTTACATTCTTGCACTTAATTTTAGTTCTTAATTTCAGTATTTAAATTTCAGCAATTTTTCATCATCTTTCAAAAAACTTCCACTCTCATGTGCGCTATGATATGTTAGTTTCTCTTCTGTTGAAATGATGAATAGTTCCTCTGTCTATAATTCTCTAGTATCTAAGTTATAATTTAGTGTTCATCAAGATTTAAGTTTGTTGGCTAAAAATGTCTCATTCTGAGAACTTGAAATCTTGTGTGATGCAAATGCATGATCCTTTTCTAAGTTGTTGCGAGACATGATATGGTATAAATAGATTTTGCTATGACTTTGTTCTAAGAGAAACTTGACATCCGGAGTTTTCTTTTAAAAAATTCAAAACAAAGAGTTTCTCAATGATTATGAAATACCTACCAAGGCCATATGACTTGCTTAGTAGTTTGTACACCTTTAGTCATATGCGGCTTGCGGCGCTTTGAGTTGAGTCAAATCCCAGGTATCCTAGAGTGAGATTATGGTCATGCACCCATGATATGAGATTCATGCACCCACCAAATAAAGCCGACTCTCACGCTGAGAAGTTGCGCACAACATGCGCCCTTCCATCCACCAAAAATATGCCAACTCTTACCCTGAGAGTTGCGCCTTAGCTTCCACCAAATAAGTATGCCAAACTCTCACCCTGAGGTTTGCGCATCCCCATACACAATTTTACTCCTTACATCACCATCATGACATCTCTCCATTTTCCTCTTTGAGATCCCTTTGAAACATGTGGGCATCAGTTATCCATGAAAAAAAAAGAAGGAAAAGCCAAGAGGCATGGACGGGAAAATCAAAATCCCCGTCAGAATATATATATATATATGATCCATATTTTTAGGGCCCATATGTTTACATTCTCTCATTCTCATCCTCAAATAAAGAGAGTCATAATACACAGAGTAACCAAAAATATTTAGATAGGACTACCACCAAAAATTCCACACACTTGCACATCTCAATCAAGGTGTATGACTTGTATCTCCTCATGGTCCGGGCTTTGACTTGGCAACACAAGTGTTGTAAGTACGCCCACCCTTATACATTCCCAAAGCTCCATTCTCAGCCTTAGTGGTAGGTCTTAAAGGCAAACACAAATGCCTTTGGTGAGGATTTCATACACATTGAGCGATCGAGAGAATCATTCGAGGAACTTATTTATTTTGCAAAAATTTATAAAACCTCTAGATTGATGGTCTTTCAAGGGATGAATGAATGGTGAGTCTGTTACAACCATTCTATCTTGCAACCACCCAAGAACTTGGAAAAGCTATAAGCCCCATGAGAAGTTAAGACAGAGAGTGGATAGCATGCCAACTTATTTAAATTGTGAATGAATGCTTTGTTATAGGTATGATACTCTTGAATTATATCGTCATAGTAGCAACTCCTGATCAACAACCATACTTAATTATTTGCTCAAGATGAGCAAAGATTAAGCTTGGGGGACTTGTTGGCAGTCATTATTGACCAATCATAAACTGCCAACTTGATTGAAAATGAGAAGAAGAAATCATATTATATACACACAAGCATTTTATTACTAACAAGTTGCACTTGTACCATAGTGATTATATTTTGCAGGAATTATAGTGCAACAAGTGGAGATGTGCCAAAATACGTATTCAGAAATGCGCAAACCAAGAAAATAGAGAAAGGCTTGAACAACGCAGAACTGGGCCTGATCGTAACTACAGGAGAGATCCAGGCCCAGAGCCAAACCGACCACGCGAAGGCGGTGGCCAGGGGGACCCACCCAGGGTGCGGCCGCACCCTGGTGCGGGCGCACCCCTAGATGCGGCAAACCAGGCCCATCTTTCTAAGGAGGTTGCATGCCGCCATGCATAGGACAGTTTCACCTACTACCAAATTTAGATGCGACTAACCGTCCTAGTTCCACTATAAATAGAGAGGCACTCCCACCTTTTCAAGACACACATCATTTGGAGTCAATTTACCACACACCTCTCACTTGTATCTTTAGTCTAGATTAGTAGTAGAGCAAGGCAAGAGCTAGCAAGGAGAGCTTGTCTCCTTAGAAGAAAGGATTTTCTGGGTATGAATAATATTCAATCTTCTTCCATGAGCAAGTTCTATTTATCTTTATATGATTATGCATATGAACTGGAGTATGGTTATGTTCTTATCATGTTCATAGTATATGAATTAGTTCTTAGTTCTAGTGCTATGTTCTTGATATGTTCATCATTGTTCTTCATTGTTCATCAGATTAGTATGATAAGAATTAGGTTCACTGTGCTGTGATGGTTGCTCTTAGCCTAGCCTGTCACTCTGAATGGGTGGGGCCTGCGGGGGTTAGGAGTTGTTTCCAATTACGTGAACATGGTGTTAAGGTATGCGGAAATCAGTGGATGTGCGGGTATCTTTCGCGTAGAGGGGTAGGTGGCAGGGTAGTGACAGCTTTGTCATCCTTTGCATTCCCCCACGATCAGGTATTCCGATAGAAGTTCTGTAAAGTCTCTATCGGCTGGGTATCCAGCTGTGGGGATCTCCCCTCATCTCAGGCTTAGTTCTAACTCTATTTATTGCTAATTAGATGATCCGCTAACAGTTCTATGCATAGTTATATGTGACCCATGCCTGCTCAAGTAGATTTATTTCTTTATTCTTTATTTATTATTTCTCTTCTGTTTTATTCTTGAGGTTGATCCAATGTGTGTCCACTATCTTGAATATCATGTTTATTCCTGTTTACTCTATGTCTACCAAGCATTTAATAAGTAATCATGTTTACACCATGTTTGATCCCTTTGCCTTCCTACGGGAATTATAAACTCGACACCCTTGAATACTCACGGGTTGAAATGCTACAATGATTGTTCTGTCCGCTTGCAGTTATATTACTTCTTCATTCATGAACTATCGATTGGCGTACCTAACTACCGTTACTTAAGATTATTGTAACACCCCAGTGTTATGGTTGCATTAGTCATGTGCATAGCATGAGCATCATCATCCATTCAAAGCATCCATGATCATCATCTATCTTGAGCCATGTCATTCTATGCAAAAATATGATTTAAATTGCTTAAATAGGTTTCCTATGCTTATGATTGAGTGAGCAATGTTTGTGTTTGTGCTTAATGCCTTGGTAATTAGTTTATCTATGCTTAACTTGGCTTTGGGAACAATGTTCATGTTGATCACTTCTCCAAAATATGCTTCTAAGTCATACTTATGAAAATAGGCCCTAGAAACCTCTTTTGCTTAGGATTTTAAAAAGTGTTTCATAAAATGTTTGCATGTCAAAACTTTCTACA
The DNA here is from genome assembly GCF_000003195.3 of Sorghum bicolor. Classification (NCBI taxonomy): domain Eukaryota; kingdom Viridiplantae; phylum Streptophyta; class Magnoliopsida; order Poales; family Poaceae; genus Sorghum; species Sorghum bicolor. The sequence continues at coordinate 36,405,195 of NC_012876.2, read as the reverse complement.
GAAAAGTTATAGCAAATTTTATAAGGAACAAAAGTTGTTTTATGGCCATCTCATGAAAATGATCACAAATAGCTCAAAAGTGACCCACAAGGCAGATTTGGGGCTGTTTTCAACACTTAGAAAATTTTCTAAGTCTTGGAACGAAACCAGTTTGCTCGATTGATTTTGGAAACGTCATAACTCTCAATCCAGGCCGATCTAGCTCTTGCTCCAATTTACAAAGTTGTAGATCTCGCCTAGTACTCCAACTTTGTCAACTACGCCATCTCCTAATTCGCTCTGGTTTGGGAGATAATCGTCGGTGAATTGGCTCTGTCAGACAAACACCGTTTCTTCTGAATCGGACCTGAGCTCGTCGACGTGGCCGACCGCCGGCAGAGCTCCGTCGCCATTTGTCGACCGTACGCCGCTTCTGGCCCCGCTTGTCAGCTCTCGTCGTGTGCATGACCTCCACGGCGACGTCCCGGGCGAAGTGGACGCGTCCATTCGCTCTGCCTCGCCCTCTCTCGCATGAAACTCGCCCGCAGCGAGCTCACCGCCGCGAGCTCACTCCGACGAGCTCGTGTGCGCTCCTCGCTGCGTCTCCGTCCACCAAACTCCACCCAAAGCTCCGCCGTGAGCTGCTCTCCAATCTCCACCCTCTAACTCGCCGAGAAGC